>NC_045558.1:17984062-18284062 GCF_009769535.1 Thamnophis elegans | reverse complement strand
ATATATTCAGAATACATTTATCTAGCTTTACAAGTACCAAGAAGAGATTAACTCTACCATTCTAATGGAATGCATCTCATTACCTAGGCCTTACACACACACAAAACCCCATGTCTATTTTTAAAGTAGAATTGTGGAAGTGAAATGGATTCCATAATATATCAAGCAGTTTTTCATATATAAAATGGAGCCTCACATATTGTAATTACTTAATTGGTATGAAGTAAGCAAATGATACTTTTTTATAGATTGAAAATAGGGAGTGCTTTAGATTTTGAGAAATAGGAATGCAAGTTTGACACATGAATTTAAGCAGCAGTAAAACTACGGACAATCTTATGTCTTAAGTTGTCAATTCCTACAACTCCACAGCCAATTTAGTAATTGACTATGCTGACTGGGAATTATGGGAGTCAAAAGACCAGCACCTCTGGAGTTTGGCTGCGTTAGATGCTACATTTGACTTGTAACATGTGGAGGTAAGCTTCAACCATATTTAAAAAAACGGTGGGGTGAAATATTATGAACAGTTGTTAACAAAGATGTAGCCCAAATGAAGTTCTAATATGTGAGAGAATCTACAATGAAGACCACTATGACAAACAAGAATGATTTAGAGTACTACTTAAAACAATATTGCAGAAGCTAAAGTGAATACTTATCATTTGAATGGTTTGTGCATATGTACAATTCCTGGATCATAAGTTGTTTGTGAATTAAATGATATTTCTCTTTGGCTGAAAGTATTATATTAACTATCTAAATATTCTTTAGTCGGCATCTAACTATAGCATTCTGCAGTGATTTTTATCATTATGGACATTAGCTATTTTCTATAATTTGACTGAAAGTGATTTTTTTCTACTTTGAAAGTACAGTAATATAAAACATGCCAGGAGTATAAACCAAGTATACAGTGTAAATAAAAAATAAGAATTTAAAATGGATATGGTCAAACAACAGCCAAAAGCCCCTTGTTCATAGTTCTACCTGATTCCAAGAAATAATAGTTTCAATTTTGGTTCCACATCTCTTAAGTTTGAAAGTATGTAGTGCTAAGTTACTCTGTCATTCCTAGCCAAGCCCTGATGCTCCCTCTATAAACTATGCTTTCCCAGAAATAAATGTTTGCTGCCAAAGTTTGTATTGACTTCTAAATAACAAATCATTTATAAATGAATACAACAAAAAAGCAATAATAGGATCTCACAGGCAGCAATATTCTAAATGCAACTAATTCATATCTACAATATTTCAGACCAATTTTGTAATTATATCAACTTTTCAAAAGAAGTGTCTAAATGTGCATTATAACATTTCCAAGAATTTTTTAATACTTGGCAAAAAAAACAGCAGCTAATTGCTTATCAAAACACAAAAGAATTATTGCTTAAAGTAAAATGAAGCTCCAGTGAACAATAAAAATGTGATGAAATTGGCCTGTTCTGCATCTCAAAGAATACATCTCTGCCTCAATTATAAGATTGTGCCTGAAAGATGTTTTTTCTAGGGAAGAAAAATAAGGCCTCAGCTTTCTGCAAAGTTTAAGTCACCTTTCTTTAACCTCCATATGTGATAGATGCAACTCACCTACTTCTCTATCTAAATGCTTGATCAAGACTCCCGTTATCCACAGCTTTCATGTTCAGTGCTTATTGAAACTACAGTTATAGTTCTACATAATATATTGAAGCAAGTTAGCAAGATAGAATACACTGGACACATCCATGGAAACAGTTGACTCTTGTATTCATGCACATTTATAAGTTACAAAGTTTTTGTGGTATATTTTATTTAACAGAATTTGAAATAAACAAATGAGCAGAAGAGTTATTGAATATTTCATATCTCCCTTGCATTTAGACAAATGACCATGGAAACAGTTGAACCACAAGATGGCAGTGCAACAGACTCTATTACAGAAAGTGATTCTGCTAACATGCAATCCCCAATCGGCCAAAATCAGATCTCCACTATAGCTCAAGTAATATGAAATGTTCTGTTTATTTTTTCAACACCATTATTCATTGATAATATGAAGAGTAATATGAAATCATTGCTATGTTGGTATTAAGAAAAAACCCTCTGGACTTACTCTAGGTTTTGAGTAGCACTTTTGCTCAGTATATAAATGGATATTTACTGAATCCAATAGTACTAGCCATTTTTAAAAGCAGAAATTCTTATTAATATAAACAATCTTATAAAGCCTTAAACAGCCTGGGAATAAGATTTGTCTGCATAACTCTTAGGTGATAAAGGACCATAGTGATAAATTAAAAATCTTCCTAAGATGCAAAGGAATACTTGGGGCATAAATCAGCTGTTTGGTGACAGGCAAAAGGGTAGCAGCACAAGAGCTGGAAGTGATGTTGAGACCCTGAGGTAGTTAGACACGCTTGGTAGCCTGTATTTTAGGGCAAAAGCAAGTGTGTTGACTTTGAAAACGTCAGTGGCCCATCCAAAATTGTTTGTTGAACTCATGTTTTACAGAGATGGGTGAGTTTTAGGTTCCACCACAAAACCGCGGACAACAAAATCGCGCTTGACGAAAGCGCGTACGTGATGTCATCACAGCGCGACAAAAACATCGCACTGTGATCGATAAATGTAAAAATAAAGCGAAAACCTTACCCTAACCCCCCCAAACCTAACCCTAAACCTAACCCTAAACCTAACCCTTAACCTAACCCTAAATCTAACCCTAAACCTAACCGTTAACCTAACGCTAAACCTAACGCTAACCCTTAACCTAACGCTAAACGTAACCCTAACGCTCTAAACCTAACCTTAACCTAACCCTAACCCTAACCCTAACCCTTACCTTTATGTGAATCGGCTTGCTTTAATTTTATTTTTATTTCAATTTTTAATTTTTTTTCGTCACGCTGTGATGACGTCAGATGTGCGCTTTCGTCGAGCGCGCTTTTGTGGACCGCGGTTTTGGCGGGTCACGGAGTTTTATTCCACATATAATTAACCTGGCATGAGATCACCTTTGGAGGCTCTTCGTAGTAAAGCAGTTGCCTACAAAGACAGGAGTCTTCTTAGTTATCACACCCTGCTTACATAAATCCTTTCTTATGGGGATAAATCATCTTCTTCCAATTCAGCTCATGCCATTCTTTACCCATGTCATGTTTAAGAGTCAGCAGCTCCTGCATACATGCTTCTTTTTCAATTGCTAAAACATTTCATTTTTCCCTGCAATGAAGTATCGGTGAACATATAGCTTGGCATAATTTCTAAAGCAGCAATGTAGTAATTCCCAAAGATATTTTGGCCTTTAAATATTAAGGGATCAGAAAATAGTTTGCAATTAGTATTTTTTGGACACAGATTTATTTGAATTCCAGCAGCCTCAAAATACATGTTTTAAATCTAAATGAAAGAGGAAGGAGGGAGTAAAAGTATATGTCTTAGAAACATGTTCTAAACTTTTAAACATGATGACATCTTAAATTACAAGAAAGGGGTATTCTTATGTGCTGCTATCTGGCTGATGCTAAAAATTAAATAGAAGCTACTGACATATTGATCTGTCAACTTTTTTATATGCTTTGACAATATTCAGATACAATTATTGTCATGCAACTCGAAAGTATTACTGAGACAATCATAATACATTGTTAATATTAATAAATATTAAGATAGCATAGTAAATCAAAGTGGAATTAAGCTGAGAAGCTCGTGGCTGTTTTTGGCAAGTTGTTACTTCTCAACCTTCTGTTTGTTAAAATTGACATGATCTTGCAATGGTGCAGAAGAATAACACTATAGCAACTTTGTAGAAAGATACGAAAACAGTTGTATCTTGGGCAAAATTCTACCTAATTGTATCTTATGTGAGACTGCATTTTCTTTTGCTTGAAAGAAAGAGGTTACATTTTTAATAATAACATCTCTGATAATGCTTAGTGAATAATGCTCATAATAGGAAAGCAGAAGTACCGCCCAGATGATATTACATCTGCTTTTCAATACCATAAAATTGTCAGTATAAGCCTAAATATATTTTTGTATTATAAAGGAGCCTATTCTGTGTTAAAAGTGGAAACGTAAGTGAAGCCTAAGGATTACTTTGTCTGATAATGAATGTTGAGAGCTAGCTACTTAAGCTGTTTTCATGGTATGCTTTATTTACCTCAATAGGTTTCTGTAGCAGGATCAACAACTGGAAGAGGATCTCCCTCTGTAACTGTAGTGCAGTTCCCTTCTGGTCAAACTGTCCACGTACAGGGAGTGATTCAAGCTACACAGTCTTCGGTAATTCAGTCACCACAGTTGCAATCTGTTCAGGTTAGTTGTGTCCCCTTTATTAACTTTTCCTTGGTTTAATGGACTATTTATTTTTGTGCCAACACAAGAGTGAACAGAAGATCCCATATTTAAAGCCAGTGGATAAGTGTACTTATTTCTCTAGTTGCCAACATAATACTACTGGATGCACTTTTTAAAAATTTGTAATGCTTTGACCCTAAATTTTTGTTTCTAGCTCAAAGAAGTGCTTTGAACTCAAAACATGCCAATTACAGGTTTCAAACATCTGCTTCAAAACATGCATCGAATATATTTTGAATTTAGAATGGTGTTATTCAAAGCATTTTGCATGCTTTGATATCATGCTTTGATATCATGCTTCAGGTTCCTTTTTAAAAATATGATAACTGCAAATCAGAAGAGAGTGTTAGACAGTTCCTTTTCCATCTTTTTTCCTAAATGGACAGCATTTTATTAATATTTTAAGTATCCATTTCTAATAATGGATTAGACTACAGAAAATGTGTTCATGTAGATATTGATGAGATTGTCAAAAAGCATTCAGTTTTGCTTTCTTTATAAAACATGTTTTAGTTCTCTTGGTTCTAGACAGGTGTTCAGCATCTGAAGAACAGTTAGTAAACATTGTAGTAAGTACTTTTGATGTCAATATTTTATAACTTCATAGTATCCCTTGCTCACTTGTCTACCATTAGTCCTTGACTTATGACACAAAAATTGGGCAAACGTTTCCCAAAATCTCCAGTGTAACCAGGGATTGCTACTATTGCTAATATTAAATCACAGTTAAATTATGAATACTGGCATTAGCTGCTAGGATATAAATAGAACTTGTGTGGGATGAGAATTGCAAAAATGAGCAGGAAATATTTGGAGGACAGGAAGATGAATAGGAATCTGTAGAGAGAAGAGAATGATAAGGAAAAGCAATGTTTTAACTAAAATTGTTCTTGACCTATACAGGTAGTCCTTGACTTAACAATAATCACCTCCACAAAACTACTTAGGAACTACTTTTGAAATTACAGTCACTGCAGCACCCCTGTGGTCTTTGGCCCTTAAGACCAATCACAAGGATGCTGAAGAGCTTCGCCCCACCTTTTGCAAAACCTTTCCCCCAATTCTATCCCCACAAGCCTTGGCCTACTTCCCACATGATCTTTTCCATTCCTGCCACCAATCACATATCTTTTACTATAGATCTCCTTTTGGAAGTTCTGGAGCTCAGGTTGGGAAGTGGCTGCTGTGTCCCCCTGTGTCTGTAGGCAGCAAGCCTGTGTTCCAGAAGCAATTACCATTTTCAGAGTGGCTGTGGTAAATTGTGGTGCTCCCTTCTGGAACAGAGGAATATGGCCTAGGGATGGAGTAATTTGCTCTTCTCAGCACTTGCAATCCTGCTGCTTAGCAAGTGAGTTGGCTGTGCTTGCCTTCATTGCATTGAAGTCTGCTGCTCACTTTCACGGTCCCTAAGCCTGCTGTGTGCAAATCTGCTGCTCGGCTGCTGCATTGGTCATTAGGTGATAGTATCACATGGGCACTTCATTTAACGGCTGTCAATACTTTCAGCCATAATGGGGCAGCCTCCATTATAATCACTGGTATATGATTACCTGTAATTTGTTACCCTGTGTGTTCTTTTAATTTCTCATCTTTAAAAACTCTCTGGCAATTACCATTGGATTCTGGAATTAATGTAATCTAGCTTCTTTTGTAATCCTCTTTCATGCCTAGCCATTAATAACCCTGCTGTCTTGGTTAGATGTCTATAGTCAGGTTTGACATAATAAATCAAAATGTGGATTACTCATTGATTTTGTTACTGTGAATTGTGCCATTGTTGGTACAATTGATAACAATGGTTTCTTTCATGGGATTGGCTTGTTTTGAACCCTGAGTCAAAATCAAACTGGTATGTATATTTGTGTGTCTGTGTGCGGGCACGCTCATGACACATTAATCAGGCCTATTTACTCATCTACTTCAAAATGTAACTTCTAAAACTTTTCTAGCATTGTTGACTATGTTTTATCTCCTTCACTCTTCCTTTGCTTTCCTGTTCCACTCTATTCAACCTTTTCTACTGGTCCTCCCCGCCTCCTCTCATTCCATGAAACTTGGTTGTCACTGCCATTTCTGCCCTTCAGGCTCTGCCTCTGTCTGTCTGTCTCTGTCTCTGACTGTCTCTGTCTGTCTGTCTCTCTCTCTCTCTTCATAGAAAAAATTGATACAGTTCATAGCAAGAATATAGAAGAATTGTGGACACAATTGTGTCGACACAACTGTGAATGAGATTTGAAACAAGTCAAGCATACAATCAGTTCTTGAATATGTTCTTCAAAACTACTCCATCTGTCTGTACATTATAAGAGTCTGTTAAATTTGCAAAAAAGTGATATAGCAATCAAAAGTTGTTTGTATTACAGTGGGATAGAAATGAAACAAGTGAATAAAATTCCATGTAATAGATTATTAACATTAGATCTGGACTCAATACAATGAAAACGGCTGACTATTTCACAGAGTTTCAGGCAACAAACTTTCTAGAATTGCAAGCTTACTAAATTTTTGTTTTTGAAAAATTAGGTAGCGCCAGCTACAAATGCAGATGAATCTACAGAATCCGAGGTGGTAATTGATTCTCAGAAGCGGAGGGAGATACTTTCAAGGAGGCCTTCGTATCGGTAAGCTTTGCCCTAATACAAAAGTTTTTATGTTTGTTTATGCTGTTTCACTCTTTCATGGAATAGGTCAGCATCTTTAAACATATTTCTTTAAATATTTATTTATTTCTGGCAGAAAAATTCTGAATGAGCTTTCTTCTGATGCACCTGGCGTTGCTAAGATTGAAGAAGGAAAACCAGAGGAAGAAGGAGCACCCTCTGGAATTCCTGCCATGGCTGTGCCAACCAGCCTTTATCAAACTAGCACCGGGCAGTACAGTAGGTCTTCTGTAACATTAGCCTACCTGTTTAATAATCTATTGTTCTTAAAAGGAAAGTTACAATTTTGAAAAGCAATAAAATTAAGTGACAATTGATGTGTGTGGGGGGAGAAAACTGTTCTTTTAAACTATGGAACCTGGATGCAGTTTTTCTTGTTATTATTTATTTTAATAATCTCTTAGATGGATTACTACTTAAATAGACTTTGATATGTAATATTCTTTTGGATTTTTTCCCCTCTTTTTACTGATGTTTCTTCATTTATTTAATTTTAGAACCTTTGGTCAGAGACTATGGAATGTAAGACATACGTACCTGTGTAGTTATCTCTCATAAAGACATATTTTTGACAGCCTTTTGTAATTAAAATGTAATTCCAAAACAGGCTAGAGACCCGTATTTTTCAAATGTGGCAACTTTTAAGAGGTATGAACTTCAACTTGCAGAATTCATACTGGCTGGGGAATTCTGGGAGTAGACATCTGCACATCTTAAAGTTGCCAAGCATTGCAAGTTTGTTTAGGGCTGAACTATTTAGGCTATAATAATTATGCAATTGAATGTATATTTGGAAAAACTGACCTAGTTTTTATAGCATGTTTTGGCTGTCAGATTTTTCTGTGAGTGTCTATAGAGTGTCCCTTTATAATCAGAAACTCAGCATTTCCTATCATATCATGTTTGTTACAAGATATTCCTCAACTTATGACCATAATTGGGTTGATCCTTAAGGGAGATGATTCTTAAATCACATCTGATTTTATAACCCATTTTTCCTCCAATTGTTAAAACAAATCATTGCAGTTGTTAAGTGAATCACATGTCATTAAGTGAACCTTGTTACAAATTCGATCTGAAATTAGCTTGTTGGAAGCTCATTGGGAAAATTGCAAATGATAATTAAATGATCTCAGCGCACTGCAAATGTTGTAAATACATGATGGTTATGAATCATTCCAATTTTAATTGTGGAGACTAGTTGTAAATCCCTTTTTCCCGTGCTGCCGTAACCTTGAATGGCCATTAAATGAATGTTCGCAAGTTGAGGACTACCTGTAAAACTTTTCCATAAGAAAAAACAGTAGTTTTTATATAGTTTTAAACAGAATGTGTGTTAATAAATGGTGAGTTAAAACAAAAACATAGGGTGAAAGAGAGGGAAACTGGCCTCCCACAGAATATTGTGTTGCCCTCAGTAATAGGCATTGTGAGTCAGTTTTGTAGACTGGTTTGTGTGCGTGTGTGCATATGTGTGTGTACTGTTTTGTACTGGACATTGGTCATTCATATCATCCTGCCCTTAAACATTATTTGGGAGCAACTAAATTAAAGTGTTTTCATGTCTATTGCTGATGTCTTACATAGAATTTATTTTTTATTTAGTTGCTATAGCCCAAGGTGGAACCATCCAGATTTCCAATCCAGCATCTGATGGTGTTCAAGGACTACAAACATTAACGATGACAAATTCAGGAGCTCCTCAACCTGGTGCTACGATTGTACAATATGCAGCTCAAACACCTGATGGCACTCAACAGTTCTTCGTACCTGGGAGTCAGGTTGTTGTCCAAGGTAAAATGTTCATTTTTTAATTAAACAGATAACTATGTTTTCAACTTCTATTGCTTGCTTCTCTATTCTTAATTGGGTTGTAGCAAAACAAAAATCTACTGCAAATGGTAAAAGAGCCATTTTACCATTTACCGTAGTGTGGTGATAAAAGCATTGGTTTAGAAGTGGGAAGACCTGGTTTGTAATCTGTTCTCAGCCTCAGACTCTTACTGAGTGAGTTTGGGGCAATCACCCTCTCTGTGCTTAACCTACTTCATAGGGTAGTTGGAAAAACTGGAAAGAGGGAATGCTACCTATTCCTTGCTGAGCTTCTGGCTGTATGTTTAACAAAGAAGTAACACTGCTTGACAAAAAAATTATTACACAAAAATAAGGCATTCAAGTCACTTAGAGAATAATGCATTTCTTGTTGGGAAGACACCATTATTGATGTATCTCTTATCTAGACATATCTAGAGATATTCCATAAAATGGGTCTTTCATCAGTCATAATTTATTCTTCCTAGTGGTGAATAAGTTTGAAGGAATATCTCTGAAGTAAATCTTAGAACCTGGAGAAGTTCTTATGTTAATGATATTGTACATCGGCAAAAAAGTCTCTTATTTTATTTCTGTTTTATTGATTATGTGAAATTATGGAAAAAGTTGATAATGTAATCAGTTGGGAGAAAAAAAATCTGCAAGAGCATAAGTTACAGACCTGTGCAGAAATCCAAGTTTAAAACCGAAAATAAATTTGGAGTCTATGTGGGCATGCATGAAGAGCTTTTCAAAAACATTTAACAGCAGTTCTTCAAGACTCAGCCGTGTTTAGGAACTACGTCATGATCTTGGGAAAAGACAACTTTGATTTAAAATATTACTGACAGGACTGCATATTGCACCAACATGTATTCCAAATTACATTTTCCCCTTCCAGTCCTGATTCTGCCCACCCTTCATGGACTAATAAGATTAAATGGAAGAAGATCTAGTTTAAAATATTGAGTGCAGAAGGTGTGACATTCCTAATGATGTGTTTCACATGTTTTTCATCTTTACAGTAAAATATACTGATTTTGGTTTTGTTCCAACATGGGCTTTGGGCTTTTAAAATAAAATTGAAAAAATGGTAGTTTGAGATTCACTGCTTTAGGAATACAGGTAATCCTCAATTTGCAACAGTTCATTTAGTGGCTGTTCAATGTTACCATGGTGCTGAAAAAAAGTGAGTTTCATACTTATGACTGCTGCAGCCTTCCCACATGATTTACATTGGGATATTTGACAACTGACCCCTTCACAAAAATTGCCATGCATAGCCTTATGGAGGCTTTCAGAGAGCTCCTAGGTGCTGGGGAGGGCAGAAATGAGCAAAAAATGGACTGTTTTTGCCCCCCCCTCCACCCCCAGCAGCACTCTATAAGCCTCCATAAGGCTATGACAAAAAATGGGCCCTTATACTCCGTCTTATACTCCGAAAAATATGGTAAATTATGGCCTCAATTGTGTTTGTAAGTTGAGCGCTACTTGTACATCACACATTGCACACAATTGAGGCAGATGTATGTTCCAACACTTATGGTTTGTTTTTTTATAAAGCTCTCTAGCAACTTTGATTATACCTACTGGTATTGGTTATACATTTATAATACTTTCATACATTTTATGGGTTAGTTCTAATCTTGAGCATTTTATTAATAATTGATGTTTAGATTTTTGTGAACTTATCATTAGGAGAGTATAATAGTTTTAGCACTAAAACTAAGATTGAATACTATTGTGAAAATTTGCAAGGAAATTATTGTACAGAAACCTTCTGTGAATGGTGGCTAAGACTTTTTTGTGAGTTGTTGCACAAAACTACAAGCCCAGTAAATGGGGCTTTTTAATGGATTCTTTTTAAAATGGAACAATCATTACTGTGATTCCAACAGATTGGCTGGCATATCTTTATTGACTTCCTGAGATATTTTGCTAATGAAATAGTGGATTAGACGATGCAAAGCAGGTTTGGTTGTAACAGCAGGGCTGAGCCTAGAGTGTGAAAGGCTAGAGGTCTCCAGCCTTTGGTTTTTCTCAAAAACACTATGCATCTACACATCCCAGTCATGCTTCTGCTTTGGTGAAATCACTTGCTAGTTACTGCTACCAACTTCAATCCCAATCGCCACATGGGGGAGAGAGAGGACTTCCACAGTCTACACTTCACTGGCTATAATGAATGAAGCTATAGAAATCAATCTTCTGGTTTTGGTAGATAGATCAACCTCACAGGATATAAATAAGGAGGAAAAAAACTTTATAGAAGAAAAGGGGAAAGAGAAATGTCATTATTTCTTTTGAATAATTGTGTGTAAAGATTTAGTGATAGATAAAATATAGAACTGCAAAAATGAGAGAGCATCTTAGTCTTCAACATAAAGGAAAATATAAAGTTATGACCGATAAGATCGTAAGAAGAAGTTTCTAGGTTCAAAGATTCAAAGTTTAATAACACTTGTATGCCGCCCAATCCCGTAGGACTCCGGGCGGCTCACAATACAAATAAATCAAAAGGCATAGAAAAAAAGAAAAGATAGACTTAAAAACACACAATGCATTCCATTCCAAGTGGGGCTGGACCATATTTTGGGGTCAACAGCCCCAGGCCTGCCGGAACAGCCAGGTTTTAGTGGCCTTACGGAAAGCCAAGAGAGTGGGAAGGGTCCGGGTCTCTGCAGGGAGATCATTCCACAGGACCGGAGCAGCTACAGAGAAAGACCTCCCCCGAATAGTCACCAACCGGCATTGCCTGGTCGACGGTACCCAAAGGAGGCCCAATCTGTGGGATCTTATAGGTTGTTGGGAGGTATGTGGCAGGAGGCGGTCCCGTAGGTATCCAGGTCCTAAGCCATGTAGGGCTTTAAAGGTAACGACCAGCACCTTGAAGCACATTCGGAGACTGATGGGAAGCCAGTGCAGCTCACAGAGGATAGGTGTAACATGGGTGTACCTAGGTACACCGAATATTGCTCGCGCGGCTGCATTCTGGACCAATTGTAGTCTCCGAACACTCTTCAGGGGCAGCCCCAAGTAAAGCGCATTACAGTAATCAAACCTAGAGGTGACGAGAGCATGAGTAACCATTTGAAGTGCCTCCCGGTCCAGGTAGGGCCGCAACTGGTGCACCAGGTGAACCTGGGCAAAAGCTCCCCTGGTCACAGCCGACAGATGGTATTTTAATGTCAGCTGAGAATCCAGGAGGACACCCAAATTGCGGACCCTCTCTGAGGGGCGAAGGGTTTCGCCCCCCAGGCTAAGAGACGGAATATCTGGTCCGTTCTTGGGGGGGCAACATCAACAGCCACTCAGTCTTGTCGGGATTGAGTGCCAGCTTGTTTACTCCCATCCAGACCCTAACAGCCTCCAGGCACTGGCACATCACTTCTACCGCTTCGCTGAGTTGGCACGGGGTGGACAGATACAACTGGATATCGTCCGCATATTGATGATATTTGATCCTGTGCCGACGAATGATCTCACCCAGTGGCTTCATGTAGATGTTAAATAGGATGGGGGACAGGACCGAGCCCTATGGCACCCTGTATTTTAGGGGCCTAGGGGTCGACCTCTGTCCACCAACCAACACCGACTGCGACCTATCTGAGAGGTAAGAGGAGAACCACCGTAACACGGTGCCTCCCACTCCCACCTCCCCCAGTCGTCGCAGAAGGATACCATGGTCGATGGTATCGAAGGCCGCTGAGAGGTCAAGAAGCACCAGGATAGAGGAATGTTCTCTATCCCTGGCCCGCCAGAGATCATCGGTCAGCGCAACCAAAGCAGTTTCCGTGGAGTAACCAGGCCTGAAACCCGACTGAAAGGGATCTAGATAATCAGCTTCATCCAAGGTCCGTCGGAGCTGACAGGCCACCACCTTCTTGACAACCTTCCCAACAAAGGGAAAGTTGGAGACTGAACGATAGTTGTTAAGAATAGCTGGGTCCAGAGAAGGCTTCTTAAGGAGGGGTCTCACCATCACGTCCTTTAGGGGCAGCGGGAAAGATCCCTCCTGAAGAGAGGTATTAACAATCCTCTGGAGCCAGCCTCATGTGACCTCTCTGCTGGTTGAAACCAGCCAGGAGGGACACGGGTCCAGTAAACAGGTGGAGGTACTTACAGCTCCCATGGCCTTGTCCACTTCCTCAGGAGTAGTGAGCTGGAACTAGCTCCAGGAAATCCGATCAAGGCCCACTCTCGGCATCTCAGCAGGTACTGTCCAAGTGGAGTCCAGGTCCGTCCGAATCTGAGCGACTTTGTCTGACAGAAACTGAACAAATTCCTCGGCTCTTCCCTGCAAGGGTTCGCCCACATCCCTCCCTTTCAGGAGGGAGCGGGTTATCCTAAACAGGGCGGCAGGGTGTGATTCTGAGGACGCAATGAGAGCGGAGAAATGCGAACATTTAGCTGCCCAAATCGCCACTAGATAAGGTCTAATGAAGGCTCTTAATTGTGTTCGGTCAGATTCGGATTTACTGGCCCTCCAGCGTCGCTCTAGGCGTCTCTTTTGGCGCTTTATCTCCTGGAGTTCCTCGGTAAACCAAGGGGCCTTCCTGGATCCACTGCTGCGGAGAGGCCGCAAAGGCGCAATCCGATCAAGAGCCCCAACCGCTGCCTTGTTCCAAGCAGCGACCAAGGACTCTGTCGGACTGTGGGCAAGGGAGTCAGGTAATTCCCCAAGCTCCGTCTGAAATCTCAAAGGATCCATCAGGCGCCCGAGGCGGAACCATTTAATTGGTTCCCCCTCCCTGCAGTGGGGGAGTAGTTTCATAAAATCAAGCCTCAGTAGGAAGTGATCTGACCATGACAAGGGCAAGGTCTTTATGCCCTTCAATTCCAGATCACCTCTCCACTGCTCTGAGAGAAACACAAGATCAAGAGTATGTCCCGCTGTATGAGTCGGACCCTGAATTACCTGGGTCAAGCCCATGGAAGCCATGAAATCCTGCGCCCCATCAGAGCATTCGCCGAGAGATGGTAGGTTAAAGTCCCCCAGTACTATAAGTCTGGGGAACTCAACCGCCAAACCGGCTACTGACTCCAGGAGCAAAGGCAGGGTTGTTGCAATGCAGCTGGGAGGTAGGTACATTAACAACAAGGCCACTTGACCCCCAAGGTCCAGCTTCACCAGCAGGGACTCACACCTGACAGTCTCTGGAGCAGGGATCTTACGAGGTGCTAATGATTTTCGGATGACAACAGTCACTCCCCCACCCCTTCTCTCGTGTCATGGTTGGTGCAGCACCTGAAACCCTTCTGGGCACATTTCTGAGAGGGGGACTCCTCCCTCGTGGCCCAGCCAGGTCTCAGTAATACATGCCAGGTCTGCCCCCTCGTCTAATATTAAGTCCCGGACGAGGGGAGCTTTCTGAATCACAGACCTGGCATTTAGCAGCAGCAACTGAGACCAGGGCCCTGGCATCTCTTGCCACCTGGTCCTAAGGTTGAGTTTTCAGAACCAGAACGAGGGATCCCTGCGACATAGCGAGCCCTCCTTCCCCGGTAATGGCCCGCCCTGAAACTCCCATCGTGCCTGCCTCTCCCAACTATGACCGGGATGCTCCATCCCGTCCCCGCAGCCATAGCCCCCCTCTCCCCTTTCACGGCCCCGGTTCTCCCCAGCAGGCCATTCATATCATACACTCTGGGACGAGAGGCGGAACCGGGCCCCCATCCACTTCTGCTTCTGCACTCAGTGGAGGGGGCTCCGGGCCGCACTCTCGATCCCCTCATGCATACCAACCAGACATTCTCCGCACATATACCCCACTAATAATAAAATATTAAAATATGCAATGATACCGAATAAAAATAGAAAATTTAAGTTTAAAAACACATGGGAACATTCTCTCAACCATCCATACCTACAAATATTCCTTCACTCAACAACAAGATGGGAGCCGTTCTGGAACCACCAAGCGGTTGAGCACAGTTTTTAAATAGATAAAGTTCGTAGTAATATAAGAGAAGAATGTCTTTATGCTCAGAAGGTTTTCCTCTGTGGGATCCACCAGGAAATACAAGGCTCTAAAGTTTAAAGCCGATGGGGGGTTGATGCCAGATGGAGGGGAGGGGGACAAACTCCCTACCCACGTCCTCTTTGTGCTCCGTTTTCCCTTCCTGTGAAGATAGTAAATACAGGATGGCATGCAGAACTCTCAGCAGAAATGGAGGACTAAGGACTCCATGGCCAGATCACAGCAGCCGAAAATGGTGAGGGGGAAACCCCCATGTCCGTGTTGTTAAATTAAGGGTTTATGGCGATGGAAAGGCAACAAGCGGATTAATCTCAAGCGTCCAGTTTTTTCCAAAATGGTGGTCTTAGAGGCGAGGCAAAAGTGGGAACGATCAAGATGGAAGACAGCCAGGGGGCAGAGGCAGGCCTGGGGTTAATCACGGATGGCAGCAGCAATAATAGCGAGAGACGGGAGGGCTAGCCACAGAAGCCAGAATCCCAGCAGTCAATCCGCAGCAATAGTGATCAGAGTCCGAGTCAGAAAAGCCGTGATGGAAAGGGTGGGGGGTGTGCTTAGGTTAGCGCTTGACTCACAACCCCCCCCCAGGCGGCGGCAGGGCTCAATGGCGTCTCACCAAGAAGAAAAGCAGGCCGTAGCAATCCGAGTTCAATCTAAGTTCAAGCTGAGAGTGCCATCAGTTGGGAATTTGCCGTCCACGGGAAAAAGAGGGGGAGCACCGCTCAAAGGCCGCACGCCACCGCCCAACACCGCCAGAAACAGTCTAAGTCCCCAGCACAAGGTTGCACAAAAACACACAAGAACTGAGCTTACATAGAAGCATTAGATTCCAAAGACGACATATCCACAGTCAGTAATCGTAACACTGCACCTATACATAAACAGCTTTTACCTATGCAAGACAGCTACTTTTTATACAACACATTTCCCTCTCAGTCCTTCCTTGATTTTCTTCCCAATCCCTGAGGATTCCAGTTAACTGAATCTGAGACTGTTGGAGAGATAAAGAGTCTCCTGTTTGTCTTTCAAGTCTTGGTTTCCCTTAAAAAAATCTATATATCTTTTTCTGTTAGGCAAATGAAATTAATGAATGGTGATAGAAACTCAGGTGTGACTGTCAATGAATGTGGGATGAGGTGATGTGAATGAAGGGGTTGCTTGCCCTTTCTTTACAAGAATAAATGAGTACCCTTAAGCAAAGTAAACTATTTTTTTAAATCTAGTACTAGAGAGATTATTTTGTGGAGATGTTCCCCCTTTGTTTATACATTTCTTTGGATTAGGGTTAGATTTTTAAATTGCACATGATAAAGTAGTTTCCTGAGGACTATCACTGACAAATAATCAATATACCTGTATATGGTTTAGTGATCCAGAAAAGCATGTCTCCAAATACCAGTTACCAGTTGGTAACGGTTATTACCAGTTCGAAATAACTGTTCGTATTGTAGAAGAATCTACTTGAGGATGGTAGATTAT
This sequence comes from Thamnophis elegans, assembly GCF_009769535.1. Taxonomy (NCBI): domain Eukaryota; kingdom Metazoa; phylum Chordata; class Lepidosauria; order Squamata; family Natricidae; genus Thamnophis; species Thamnophis elegans. The sequence goes on along the minus strand of NC_045558.1, from coordinate 18,267,792 downwards.
ACTTGCATTTGATCTGGTTTTATGATGCTCTTTAGCTGTTCTTGGCATAGTGCAGGCAACCTTGGTCAAAAACCTGAAATTAATTACAGAGCTCAATGTATGACTTTTTGCAGTTCAGACTATTTTGGGGGATTATTGTGGAGATGAAATTAAGAAGACCTTGAGATAGCAGACAGTGTTAAAGAAAAGGTAGGATTTGTTGATAGTGATGATGATAATAAATCACAAAATAGAAAGACTTGCAAATTGAAATAGAATGACTGTGACAAAGAACACAAAAGGAAAGGAAAGATAGTAGTAATGGGTGCAATCCCAAAACATCTGGAGCACCACTTGAACACCACTGGCATTGGCAGTATCACCATCAGTCAATTGCAGAAGGCAGCTTTACTAAGAACAGTTTGGATCCTGGGACAATGCCTTTAAGAGCATCAAGCAACATCTGCCTATCCCAGGTTCTTTGAGATGTACTCAACAGGTGAATAAAACTGCCAAATCCAGTTGAACATCAAGCTGATTGTGCAACCAACCACAGTCAGTAATAGTGGTTGGTATTATTGTAGTTTTCACTGTTGTTAAATTAAGATAAGGAAGAAAACTGTTTCATCTGGGGCTCCCGAAATGTTTTGGGGTTGGATTGCAGTATTGTTTAAAGTGGAGCTTCCAGACTAACTTATTTTGAAAAGCGTTTGCAGAGATTTCCTTCTTTGCTGCAAATTAATCTGGCATGCTTGATCTTTGGTTGATTCCCTTCATTTGTGGGTGTTTTTAATATATTGAAAAAGAAAGGAAAACTGAAAATGCCAAAGCAGTTATTTGCAAGTTAGTTTCCCACTCCCCCAGTTCCTGTTTCAAAGGGCTGTTCCAGTGAGAAAGAACATTAATGACGAGGTAGGCTAGTGAGATCATTCTGATGTCAGTCCTTGAAGCTTGTAATCCCGCACATGTTTGCTTGTTTGGAAAAATTTCTATTCAGTTGGTGGCAGACGTGAAGCCTTTGAGTACGAACTGCTGGTCATGGCTGTAACCAGAGATGAAACTGGTAGGTGATAGTATGAGGTGCGGCAATTCTGTTTTTTTCAGTGAGATGTTTGACAGCACAGACGAAAACAGGTTCCTCACAGCTCTCCCTGTTTTGCCAAGAATTATTGATGGGCAGCCCTTGGTTGCTACTTATTTTTATAGTGCATGATAAAATGTTAATTAGGGAGTGAAATATTTTAGGGTGAACCGATTGCTGTTTGTTTAAAAATTGTTTTTTCTTGCAATGTCAGCGTGGAATATTTTTGTTTTCTTTATTAGTGAAGACTTCACTTAACTTAACTACAGTCATTAGCCAGGTAGTATGAAAAACCAGCAACTTATCTCTCTTGATGCTTTTTATTTAAACTTTGATGTGAATAAAAGATCACTTGTGAGGCTTTTGTTAGAAGGAATCTAGTGGCAGTGTGTGCTTTGTTCAGCTCAGCAGTTACTCCGTTGGCATTTATTTAGACAGATCATTACAGCAGTAATAGGGACTTGAGTCTAGCAAACCTTTGACGGATTGTTTGTTATCTTATTTCCCCCCCCCTCTTTGAAAGTGGTCTGTTCCACAGCTAATCAAGTTCAAAGAGCTGACGTCACTAGATTTCCTGGAATCATGTTTCAGTGGCGGAGCTGGAAAACTTAAACTCCACAAACAACACCTACATTGACGTCAGCCGCAAGTCATGCTGTGATTTAGTCAGTTCCTTTCTGCTTCAGCTAGAACTGCTGGCATGTTTTATAGGGTTATTCTGTAGCCCATGCTCCTGATCTCTTGAGCTAAGTAAATCTGGTTTGTGTGTTTTGTGTTATTTATCCCACTGCTCTCAGCTATTCCTAAAGACCTCGGGTTGGTTGAGCAAAGAACTAGGAGCTGCACAACAGGCTTTTGAGAAAAGTTTATAATCCTTCTGGTAAGATACTGCCTTAGAAGAGGGAGGAGAAAGAAAGGGGTGTAACAGTATTCTTCCTAATATGTAGTCAGTCAAGTTCTGCTCTGCAGAAAAATCTTTAGAATTGATCTGTGATGTAAAGCTTCATATAACTTTTGAATAGGCTCCTTGTCTGTCTGTGTCTTATAGAATAATACAAGCAGCATGATTATTGTGGCATAAACTTCTCTAAAGTCCACCAATGAATTTGGCTGTTGTCTATTAAGGAAGCCCATGACAGCTTATCCTACCAACAAATTTGAGAGCTTTAAGGTGAATCAAAGTTCCTTGTTTCTTTTTTTCATACAGACCTGTCACTTTTGTAGAATAGAATTGTTTAACCTCTTTAAAATAATTGTAATAATCTTAATTGTTTTCCTGGTTTAGACAGTGTCATCAATGCACCAAATTCATGAGCATGAATTTGGGCAAACTCTGGGAGATATTAGAGAATAGGGAACCTGGCACACTATGGTCTATGGAGTTGTGAAGAGTTGGACACAGCAATGGAATAACAACAAAAACAAATATTTTTCCATGACTTGATAAGTATAAATGTCATTATAATATCTAAATAATAATTCATAATTTTTAATGACATCTATGCTGAAACAATAAAACAATGTCATAAATATTGTAAGATAGCCATTTCGGTGGGGTGGAGAATCCACAATAATACATAATATTTTTATGGATGTACACAAAAAGTGTAAAAGCAGAATTCTATATGCCAAGCAAAGGAATAGAAAAGGAATAGGAGACAGTAAGAGTAAACAGGATATGAATAAAAAGTCTATCAAATTTGTAATATGTTCAGAAGTTAATAGAATTCAGTTTTTCAGTTTGACAGTGATGAACATCCTAAACATGGCAAAATCCATATTTGATGGAATGATAGTGTTTCGGATCAGATTTCTAGGATTATTGAAATATTTAAAATAATTGCTAGGATTAAATTATGACTTTTCATCTGAGGTGCTGCAACATAAGTATCTAAATGTGTTCTCTACAAAAGCGTAAATCAATCATAAATATTTATTAAAAAGGTCAGTTTATATATATTATAAAGATTGCATATTCAAGAGGATGGAGAAGTATGATAGAAGGGATTACACTATTCAGTATATGAATGACAACAGAAGATTATTTTGATATCTAATTGATAAAACATGGAATTATGATTATTTCAGCAAAAATGTTATTTTGTGACTATTGGAAACATGAGTCTTTTTAGAAAATAAATTGTTAAGATACGTTCATCTAATTACTGGAGATATGAATTGGTCCATAAGATGTTGTCATATATGGTTGTTATTCCCTTTTGGACAATGATTTTTTTTCAGATACTAACTTTTTTGAAGGAATTGTTGATATTTGCAGATGCTCATGTTTATGATAAATAAAATACAAATATACAAATGATTTTTTTTAAAAAGAAGGGCAGTCACCTGATTTTAATCAATGATACAATGACCTTTAGAACCAATACTCTTTTCTGTATTTAAATAAGCATTTAATCATTTTAGGGTTTTTTCCCATTTAAAACAAAATGCAAAAATTTAAAAATATAATGTACAGATGATGTACTCTGTACATATTAATTAGCTGCTATAAAGTTCATGTGACTGTAAATCCCAATATCTCCCAAGCCAGCATGGTTATTAGCAAAATAATTTCAGGTTGCAGAAAAAACACTGGAACAATTATGGCAATAACCTCATACAATTGTTCTTGCTGTCTAAGTGTGTCTAAATCTCAACTAAGGTGCCATAATATAAATATTTCCGGAATTTCATTTGTTCTACTTTTTCTACTTTTATGTATCTATTTCAGAAGTAGCTTTTAGCATGCAAGGATTAAAACATTACATTGTATTTTAATACTGAGTGGAGCAAAAGTTTCAGAGCCAGATGAATGTCACTGAATATCTTTTCCTAGGTGAATTAAACTATCTTTAATTCTCTTTTTAATTCACTTCAAGAAGATATAATGTACAAGAGTTTATAAATTTCTTTGAATTGAATAAATCCCCACTACCAATTTAATTTGAAAGAAAGCTTGCTATTAGTTTGTTAATCCAGTAACCATGTAGACCTCACATCTCTTCATTCTATAGATTTTTACCTATCAGAGTTGTTTCTTTTCCAAAAATTTTCATTCATCTGTTCAAACAAATATAAGATAATATTCCATTTAGCAATAATTTACACACCTTACATTTGCTTACTATTTTTTTCTCAATCTCTGACAACAGTATTAACTTCCTTTTTTTGAAAACATGTTTTGAAAGATTTTCATTTTTTCAGAGCAATGTGTATTGAGAATCTGTTTTTCCCCCCTTTAAAAAGTCCTTGGGACTATACGGGGCCCAAAATGCATTATGGGAAATAAGGATGATGGAAGCTGGAGTCATTGCTTTGTTTTATCATACGTCCATTAATTTTTGTGAAGGAAAAGATAAATATAATTTTTGAAAGATTAAAAATAGCAAGTGGAGTTAGCGTCCTGGGCATAAAATGCGAAGACCTGTTTGGTAATTGATAAAATCCACTGTCCCCGATTTTCTTGTATTGTACATATTTCAAGTTATGTATCGCTGAAGCCAATTATCAACAGTCAATTGACATGAAGTCCCAGAAATGGCTTCCTACTATTTGTTGTTGCATTATATGGAATATAATTTGGAAAGTGTGGCATCTTTGTTTAATTCAGGGGTCTGAGGCTGCTTCACAGATCTAGCTTCCCTTCCAGATGGCTATATGGACAGTCTATGAATTAAAGACTTGCCTTCATTCATTATGCAGGAAGATAGTCATTTCCCATTCTTCTATAATTTATATGCTGGTTTAAAGTACATCAGTTGGATTTTAGATTGTAAATAAAATTTGCATTTATACAATACAATAGCAGAGTTGGAAGGGACCTTGGAGGTCTTCTAGTCCAACCCCCTGCCTAGGCAGGAAATCCTATACCATTTCAGACAAATGGCTATCCAACATCTTCTTAAAGACTTCCAGTGTTGTCTTAAGTCTTAAAGGCTTCCATTTGTCCTGTTGTGCACAAGCTTACAAAAAATTTCATAGATAGAAACTATTTGGTCTTATGATCAGACATGATTGCTGGTTTTGTTAGATGACTTTAGTGCCTAGGAGGAAATATTTGGTATGCTGATCAGCTCTTCTCCAGTTAAGGGTTGGCAGTGATAATGGAGCTGGTAAAGTTCGTGAGGAATTGGAGGCACTTGGCATGTTTTTCAGGGCACCAGTACTGGATTCTTATTAAGGGTGGCAAAATCTAGTGGGATATTACTCAATTTACTTAATTTTTATAAAAAATTGACAGACTGCATAAGACTGCTAGGTGGGCCATATGCAGCCTACGAGTTATTATGTTGTGTAAGCTTGAGTTAGAAAGGAAGAGTCAATTGAAGAAAAGTGTAAAAATCAGTTCAGAGGAAAGAAATGAGGGCTGCTGATATGCAAAATGATTCCTAAGAAAAAAGGCAGTATGCATTGGGTTTATATATCCTGGCAAAAGAATGAATGGATGGGGTCTGGTGGAGATGGGAAAATGAGTAGTAAAAAATAAAACTAAATGAGAAAGGGTTTTGATCAAATCATTCATGGAGACATATCTTAACACTAAGCCCTATTCAACCAAGAAATTAACTTACACTGTGGCAATGAGCTCTCATTATTGTTGGAGTCTAGATTCTGCAAATCAGAAGGGATGTGGAATAGCCCATGCTCAACTTTATTCTGCAGTTTTAACTGGGTGCCTACATACGAAGCTTACTGTTTAGTTAGTGCTGAACTCTTCCTTTCTTTAAAATCATGTATTGTAATATTTGGGTACAATGAATGACTTCTATGCTTTCTCATTCTTTTGCACTTGCATGATATCATGCTTTGTATGGATTTCTTCTCTTCCTCTATTTCTTTAAGATTAAATTATTTCTTTGAAACAAAGCAAAAGTGATGAGGAATGAAAAGATATTTTTCCTATGGCTTGCTTTTTCTTAATAGAATTTATTCAATAGAAGCACAGATAGGCTGCTTAATTCCCACCTGCCCTTTGATAAATGTATTGTTTCCATTGTGATTTTCTGAGGACTGTTTTGTTAAAACATCCAAACATCCAAATAAAATCTGTACAAATCTTGATGCCAGATGCCATGGGAGAACATTTGTTATTTTTTGCTTGTTTGTTTTGATAATAAACGATGCCATTTTGCTTTGTATTATAATGTCTTCTTTTTTGAAATTGCAGCTGCTACAGGTGACATGCCAACTTACCAAATCCGTACTCCAACCACAGCCTTACCTCAAGGAGTCGTCATGGCAGCTTCCCCAGGAACACTGCATAACCCGCAGCAGCTAGCAGAAGAAGCAACACGTAAAAGAGAACTAAGGCTTATGAAAAACAGGTACCAATTAGAATTCAAGTTAATATTTATTTGTTTGTTTATTTGTTTGTTTATTTATTTATTTCCCAGAATCAGTGGTAAGGAAATAGTAATGCTAAAAAGACTAGCACAGTACTTTACTATATCATACTATACACATTTTCCACTCAGAAAGTCTATTGTATTAATAAGAATAAAAGATTTTTCTCACCCAGAGAAACAGATTACAGTATCATGCATATGGTTGCATGTCCTAATGTAGGTAATTCTCATTTACTGACAATAATTGGGACTGTGAATGCCATTGTTAAAGGATGGTAGTGCTGATTTCTAGTGGAAGTTCCAAAAGTCCTGATTACTATGTTAGGCGAATCTTACACAGTTGTAGTGTACCATGGCCACAAGATTACTATTTGTGACCTTCTGCAAGCTTGTCAGTGGAGAAGCTGGCAGGATTGACATTGAATGTCACAATGGCAGTCGTGACTATGGGACTTTGCAGTGGCTACAACTATGAAGATTCACTGTAAGGATTCTTTGTTCAGTGCTACCTTAACTTCAGATAGTCGTGGAATGAGTAGATATTAAATTGAGAATGCTTATACCGTTTCCCTGAAAATAAGACCTCCCAGATAATAAGCCCAATTGGGCTTTTGAGCGCATGCGCTGAAATAAGCTCTCCCCGAAAATATCACAACACAGCAGCAGCCATGAGGTGACCACGCTTGCTGCCTCCTGCACCTCAAAAATAATAGGATCTCTCTGAAAATAAACGCTTATTTTGGGGGTCAAAAGAAAATAAGACCCTGTCTTGTTTTTGGGGAACCACAGTATTTTAAATAATGCTTTATACATCTAATTTTTATGTGCACATTCATATGAGTGTCATTTGCTTAAATAGCGCATTCTATTTTGATTCAGTTTTATCAAAGCCTGTGATTTTGTAAACTTAATAGAATAGAAGAAGGGTAAAGTTTTTTTTGCAGGTCTATATTTTATTGCAGAAAATAAATTCACTGTGGAATGCCCTCTTGTATTTTGTAGTAAACTGATTTTTAAGAGCTTGGGTGCGATTTTTAGGTTGCATTTCTCACTTTATTTACTAAATTTTGTACATTGTCCAGGCTAAATTATCCTTTTGTTTATTTACTTCCTGTATGTGTGTTAGTATTAATGTTGTATTCATTGTCCGCTGCCAGTATTTGTGGATATTGTTGGCATGTGCTTTTCTGGAAGAAGCTGAACTCCTTTGTAACTAACCCCACTATTGCTTAATGTTTTCATGGTATTGCTTTTTCTCATGCCTTTTAATTTCAAATTGCTAATCCAGAAATGTCTTAGTTTCCATCTCTTGTTCTTCTCTCTTCCGGTTGTCTGGTGTCTATCGTTAGTGGCAATTAAATAATATGTAGCAGCTTATTTTTATGACATTAAGTGCATAGTACCAAGTAGCCAACATTTTTGCTTAGTACTTGCAGATACTTTTCTCATTCATGTAATTTTTGTTTAGCTTTCCTCTTATATATTTTAGCTTCCTCTATATTTTCTTAAAAATCCTGCCAAAGATCCTAGGGATCCTTTTAGATTAGTATTCCAGGAAAAGCACTATGAGAAATACTTACTTATAACAATGTACAAGGAAAAGGCTTTTGCAAGCTTTGTCTTTGTGAAAATTAAAGCAGGGAGGACTCCATAATTAAATTTGTAGCTTCAAGATAAATAAGTTCAGATGTATTAATGTCATCACAGTATTCCATCTCATTTATGGAATTTATATTGATTTTAAACATTTTTCTTCAATGCTTTAACAAAAAGTTCCATATGGTGGCCTTTACAAAGGCCTTAAAACAATAATGTATATGTAAAACATTATATAATTTAAAGAGGTAACCAATGATGATGGTTTGCTTCTTCATCTCCCACTCACAGGCTAGTGGTTTTAGACAACTAAAAGGTCTGAAATGAGATTAATGAACCACCAGCAGCAAGCATAAAATTTTAAATAGTAGTTTAACTTCCCATTCATCCCTAATTATTATATTAAAGTTTAAGGCTTAAAGTATAAATAATATATATTGTATTCACTTTAAATAATATTATTATTGGTTTTGATAAAAAAATTGGGACAATTAACAAAACAGTTCAAACTAGCTGAAAAGAGAAGCTGAAATTTTCAAGCTGAAGAGAGAAGGTACCATGTTTTCTTTGCCAACAGTTAATTTCTTAACATTTTGCAGGTATAATCTGAGATGACTGAACTACGTGTTTAAGCATGTGGCTTAATATGGGCTATTATGCAAACAGACAATGTGGGGGCTGTAGATATTGAGCTGTTATTTTGATGCATGTTTTGTGATAGCTTCAGTTGCTTTTGTAAAGCCCTATCTCATAATCGATTTTAAAACAGCTTCCTCTCACTTCTGTGCTGTGCGGTGTCTTCTGTCTGGTGTCTTCTCTCTGTCTGTTCTGCATTGCGTTCAGAGCATTGTGGCCTGATTTTATGCTGTGACTGGTATACGGTGTACTTGATTTGGCATTACTAAGTCACTTCAGCTTTTCTGGTGTCAGAGGTTATCCTAGCTATCCAGGTTTTCTTTGCCTTGTAGCTGATTGAGTAGTCATTTGCCTTGTGTTGGTTCCAGGGAAGCCGCTCGAGAGTGCCGCAGGAAGAAGAAAGAATATGTCAAATGCCTTGAAAATCGCGTAGCTGTACTTGAAAACCAAAACAAGACTCTCATTGAGGAACTCAAGGCCCTCAAAGACCTTTATTGCCATAAAGCAGAGTAACTGGCATTTGGCCGTGGAACTTTTTACTATGAACAGTAATCAAGGCATGAGATGAAGCAATTCTACAGATTGCCAAGTGAACCTTAAGAAAGGGGCAGTGTGTGGTCTTTGTGATCTTGGCTTTTCTTAGGTCTTTTTTTCTAAAAAGATGTGTGATTTCTAATCTTTGGAAAGCATCACTGTCTCCATATTGAATTGACCTTGGTTACTGCACCATCCCCATCCTACCTTATGTCAGTAGCATGTCACAAAAGCTTTTCTGTTTGCCCTTTTTACTTTTTTTTTCAGGGAAGCTGCAAAAGAATGCCGACGAAGGAAGAAAGAATACGTGAAATGTCTGGAGAGTCGTGTTGCAATGTTAGAAGTTCAAAACAAGAAACTTATAGAAGAGCTAGAAACTTTAAAAGACATTTGCTCTTCCAAGACAGATTAGTGTCGATACTGAAACTGTGAACTGAGTACAGCATGTACAAATGCTCCTGAAGAAAATGTCTAGTCAAAAGAATTATGACTTTTCCTTTCTATCATTTGTATTCTACTCCACCTCTAACATTCCTGAAACACTCTGCTGCTTTTTCTAGATTATTAAATGAAACTTCACCTCACTTTTTCTCACCCAGAAAGAGTCAAATATTTTAAAAACACAGTGTATATCCCATGTTTATGGAGGAAGCATGTGTAAGAGCTGCTCCTCTACCTATTATTTGCATTATTTTCTTTATATTAGTATCCCACTTGCACAATACTTTAAATTGATCAAAGATAATCTAACACAATAAAATGAAAACCACCCAAAGTATCTCAGGAAGATGTTATATAAACATGTGCGTTGCTTTGACGTATGTGTTTTAGAATACTAGTTTACAAATGAATTTATGGCATATTTTTGTATACATTGCTTTGTTAAGAAAATATTGTATTGCTGTCACTGAGTGCCATGGTTGAAACTACTTTAAATAGAACCATGTTGCATAAACTTTGTAGTGTTTGGTATTTATTTAATCATCTATTCCATATTTTTAAAGAATAAAACTAATGGCATATGCTGTGAAATATTTTATTAGACAATTTACTGTCTCTTATATTTCACAAGCATTCCCCAGAATTGTCTATGGAGATTCTCAGTCATCCAGGTCAAGGTTGTTCCAAAGGTGTTTTTCCCCAAAAGGCAATTGGACTTCCTTGGTTTTTGTTTGAGTATGTTTTGCTTCTCATCCAAGATGTTTCTGTTAAAGCTTTTTAAATGAGAACGGAAAAGGTTTTTGGGATGAGAAGCGAAACGTCTTCAAGCAAAAACCAAGAAAGTCCAGTTGCCTTCTGAAAAAAAGCACCTTTGAGATTCTCCAGAATGATAGCTAACACTCATTTTAATATATATATAAAATCTGATAATATTCAAATCTTAGACTTTTATGTTCTCGGATGAAGCGAGAATGTGCAAAATATTGATATCATGTGGTATTACATGGGTTGGTGAGCTAGTCACCCAATTCTATCATATGTGTTGAGATTTTACATTGTACACATATACTCCCCCCCCCCCCATTGTTTTGGCAATGGAGCTCAAGATGTTCTAACTGTTTATTGTAATTTGACTTACATCTGTCTTAGCCTGTATTGTGGCTATAGTATAATTTTTATTATCCCCCCTCCCCCCCTCAAAAAAAGCTTATTTTTTTTCTAGAAACCTTGCACTATGTGTAGGTGTGAAGGACATCTTGGGAAGCTGTGGCTGGGAAAAGAAATGGTTGTCTATTCTGTCTTTTTGACAAAGTCTCAATGAAGGCAGGACTTCTGATGCTTTTTTTTTTTTTTAGAAAGTAAACATAACTTCATGCTGTCATTTAATGCAATACATATTTGACCAAAAGATTTTCTGAGTGTGGAATAATAGTATGGAGTCTGTGCTGACATAAGCAATTCTTCATGGTTGTTATGAATGATTATAAGGGAGGATATCCTGTTCAGTGATATAATAATACTTCCTTTTACCATGATGTCATACTTAGGCAGTTCTTAACCATTGTAGTCAGAGCAGTTACAATAAATCTGCCAACAAATCTACCCAATGGATCTTTGTTGGGAATAAAGATAATAGGGGAGATCTAAGATGACAAACTATATTGAAATTTATTCTTTCTTTAAAATAATAGTCCAATAAATGGCAAATGCTGACACTTCATTTTTGTGACATATTGGGACAGAAAAATGTTTCTATGCCACAGAGGCTCTTTGTACCTCTTTGTTTACTTTTCAGTGGTAAATAGAATATATGTATAGGAGAGACAGAATTTTATGTATGTGTGTGTGTGTATATGTATATGTGTATGCATATATATATATATATATATATATATATATATATATATATATATATATATATATATATATACACACACACACACACACACACACACACACATATATTAGGAAGACAGAATTTTATGTATGGTATGTATGTATGTATGTATGTATATGTGTGTGTGTGTGTATGTGTAGGAGAGACAGTGTATGTATGTATGTGTAGGAGAGACAGAGAATTTTATGTATGTGTGTATGTATGTGTGTATTTATATTTATATATATATTTAGTGTCACAGCCCCTGGTATGCCCCAATTATGGGAGGAAGCTAACTGCTTCCATTATCTGTCAATCGGCTCGTCACAAGAGTCCATCACGACAGAAACCCAATATTTTTACTGTTGCCTTTGTTATATTTGTGTTATATTTGTGCTGATAAATAAATAAAGGGAGACTAGTATAGATCTATTTCAAGCTATTTAGCTCTCATCAGCTAGCCATACCCGAATCCCAGTAAGGGTATGGCTAGCTGATGAGAGCTAAATAGCTTGAAATAGATCTATACTAGAAATAGATCTATATTAGTCTCCCTTTATTTATTTATCAGCACAAATATAACAAACAAACAAACAAACAAACATACATACATACATGCATACATACATACATATGAATGGCTGTTCACATAAAGACATTTTGAACTGAGAATCTACATTCTTACAAGTGATTCATAAGAACTTAGAAAGAGGAATTGAACTCATACATTTCAAATCTGTTATTCACTTACCTACCCTATTTCTGGTTGGTACATATATCTGGCAGCATAGAAAGAAAACTGTAATTTCACTAAATTGGTAGGCAAAATAACAGGCAGGAAAATGGTAACTAAACTACAATACAGGTAGTTCTCGACTTACAACAGTTCATTTATTGACCATTTAAAGTTACGACTGCATTGAAAAAAGTGACATGATTTTTCATACTTATGACCATTATAGCATCCCACTGATCACATTATTTACATTAAGCTGCTTGACAATGGACTCCCATTTATGACAGCTGCAGTGTCCCAAGGTCATGTTATCCCCTTTTACAACTTTCTGACAAGCAAAACCAGATTCACTTAACCATATTACAAATTTAACAACTGCAATGATTCACTTAACAACTGTGGCAAGAAAAGTTGTAAAATGGAGCAAAGCTCATTTTAACAAATTTCTCACTTAACAACATGAATTTTGGGCTCAATTATGATCGTAAGTTCAGAACTACCTGTACAATAATAATAATATACTATTGGAGAAAAAATTGCCTGGAAAAAATATATCTAATAAAGAACTATAGATTTAACAAGTTTGCATCTCTCTGTCAAATATTTATAGCTAGTAAAAAAATATTGATTTAGTATTCATCATGTTGATAATTTTTATCTATATTTTTACCAACAGAGAATGTCCAGAAGTCACCAAATAACTGCATTTTTCTAATTTTAGTAAAAATAAAAAGGAAACAATGTTTACATTAAGTTTTTCCCTCTTTATGGAATTGCTTTTGTTCAGATGTCATGTTTGCAACCTTCCAGGCTTCTTCTGAGGCTTGCTATTGATGATTGTTTGAGTTCTCAAGAAGTACTCCCTTCCAATGGGAAAGGCACTAACTGATTTAAAATTCCCTGTCCCAGCTTTTGAATATTATGTTTAATCTGATTTCTTTAATGAAAGGGATTAGGGTTTGATTGTTTTTATCTTTGTTATGTGGGATGCCACCTGATTCTGTTTCTATGGTTGTTTGATATTTGTCGCCATCAGCATCAATCTAACCAACCAGTTTTTCCAAAATTCTCAACATTTTTGAATTTATTATCTAAACGTATTACAGCCACCCAACTCCAACCAATGGACTGTATTGGCAGTGTGAAGGTATCAAATTGGACTGTTCTGAACTGTTGTTTTTTGAATCTGGCTGTCAACATGTATTCACCATTGCTCATCATACTTTTCAGGTCAAACATGCTGTCATCAGGAAAGATGAATCAAGCAGATTAATGGCGGTGGGAAGGAGGGGGAATTAAATCATGTTAAGCTGCCTTTTGAAGTCTGCTTAAAATGAAGTAGCAACAATGCAAGAAAGGAAGTGGTGTTACCTGTTGGGGTTTTTCCTGTTCTTGAAATGACTGTGTTAATGATGTTTGATGTGGTTAACCTGAAAAAAATGGTTAGGATACTGATGTCATTCCTGCATCTTGTTTTCAAGAAAATTGTTGTTCACTGAGTTTAGAGGGCAGTTCTTCTACAACCAAAAGTGTAAAGAGCTTTGGTGGCATGTTTTGTGAGGTCTGATTTTGTAACATCACGTTTATATTAGAGGAAAAAAAGATTGACTGAATATATTACTATTAGTTCAGATAAACTCCTGAGTGATGGACTATGTGCAAAATAGGAGGGAGAGTCCATTCACTAAAAAAAAGCACAGTACTAGTACTTTGAGACAGTGCTCCTTCAGAGTCTCTCACAACCTTTTATCCTTGAACTTTTTAGAACTAAAATCAAATGGAATCTTTAAAATACAATGGAGTTTTATCTAATTTTGTTATGCTGTAAGGACATATATATGACTGAGACAAACTTATCCTAGTAAAATAAAAAAGGCAGTATCTTTATTACATGCTCACAAAGTTTGTATTAGTGGTTACTCCTTAGTATACTATAAAAGCACAGTGAAATCATTATTACATTCAAATTAAAGCCTGTCTATTCATCAGACACCTGCCTCTGAACATTCTATAAGCAGGCAATAAAAACACACAACTATTGCTGTCTTTTCTGTTCTTAGAAAGTGGTTCTTCAGATTGCTTTGAACCCTACACTGAATTTTTCCACTTGATCTATCTAATAGAACTACCTGATCTAGGGTGCAAAAAACAAAACAAAAGTCAATGGAAAATGTCTATAGAGATTCTCAATAATTCAGGTCATGGTTGTCCCAAAGGCGCTTTTCCAACTGGAAAAGCGACTGGACTTCCTTTGTTGTTGTTTTCTTTGAAAATGCTTTGCTTCTCATCCAAGAAGCTTCCACAGTGCTGCTGAATGGTGGGGAATTCCCACCATTCACCATTTACTGTCAATGGCAGTAAGGAGTACCATTTCATTCCTTGTTGCATGTTGATTATCTGGATATAGTACATTGTATAAATTTCTCAGGTTTTTCTTTCAGACAATTTTTTCCACATTCAAAAAGTTTTGCAGTAAATACCAGAAAATATATCCACTGTGTACATATGCATATGACAGTTTCTCAATTATGTGCACCTGCCAAGTTTATTTTTCTTATTTTGAAAGTTTGTCAAGTCCACTTTATAAAATTTGCCTTAAAATGTGTAAGATGTCTTAAGATAATTTGGTCTGTAGATATTTTTTTCAGTTTTGCCATGTATGCATTTTAGTATACTTTGTGCATGTTATTTTCATAAGTGTCTTTTTTAAAAAACAGATATTATCTAGTATACTTCAAAAATAAAGGAGAATATTTATAGCTCAGGCTTGAAATGAAGGTCCTTGGTGCTCTCTGAGCTTTGTTATTTTCTTGCAGACATTTCATTACCCAGCTAGGTAAGATCATAAGTGCTAGCAACGAGTGGGAGAGAAAATCCTACTCCTAAACTAGTATTGATGATGGCAAACCTAGTTTAGATAACAAAACATCAGCAAGAAAATAGACAAGATTAGAGGCCACTAAGGAAACACACACACACACACACACACCGTTTTTTTTTTAATGCTATATTTCATAATTTAAATAGAGGTAGTCCTCAACGGTAATGAAACCTGCCCGTTATAGTCACTTAATGTTGCAATGGCCATTAAGTGGAGCATTTCAGTTAATGAACTCCCCATTCCTGCCCTCCCTAATGCAATCATTAAATGAATGTGTGCCTCGTTATGTGGAACACTTGAGTTGCCTCAGGGATGAACAAGGCCTTTAAAAGGCCTAAACCAAGGCCTCACCGCCCCTGAGGCAATGGGGGTTCTCTTCCCTGCTCCTCGGCCTCAGCCCGCTCCCAAGCCCGCCATTCCCAGTCAGACAAGGGAGCCTCAAGCCACTCAGGAGAAATGATTGTCACACATGCGACACTTACAATTTGTAGGCCGAGGCCTACTTCATATCCAGCCATCCAAGAGACTTGTGGGATTCGGCCTGTTCCTTACTAGGTTCTAGGGCTCAGTGGCATCCTACTTACCTTTTTTTAAATTTTCTACAGAGGAGCCTGACTGATTCGATGTGAGGCTCAGCTTTCTTTCAGAAGCCGCCGGCCTCATAGCGACCTCTTGCTCTTCCTAACTAGTAGTATTTCTCCTGGGACTATACAGGGCTCTTTAAAAACAAAAAGCAACTCCACAAATTCCGCAAACAAAGGGAGCTTGCTTAAAATTCAGATCTCTCTACATCTCCCTTCTGCAGCTGAGTTAAGTGTGTGATATTGGTACATTTCTCCCTAAGCCTCAATCGTATATTACGGAAAAACAAAAAACCCCTTGATTTCTAAATCTTGGGGTTCCTTCTCCAAAAACGTAGTAAATTGTGGTGGAATCTAATGCACAAGCAAAATTTACTTGCAGAAAATAAGTTTGCCTTCTCTGCTCTCCCCTCCCCCCTTTTATAAAAGCTGAATGACAAGAGCATGTCTCCTAAATTATGATCAAATTGTTGGATGATGTGCATAAGAAGGAAATATTTTGTTCCATCAGTGGAAAATTGGTTTTGCTGATGGAAAAACATAATTATTTTCAGCTGGTTTTTGTTTTGTTTAATTACTGAAGTTGTTGTAGTTTTTGGTTCAATTATTTTCCCTTAGAATGATATTCAGAACCGAAGCACTGCTAAATCTAGAATAGAAGTCTATCCAATTTCCTGTCAGATACAGTAAAGTATGGTATCTTTTTTTCAAAAATCACATTCTAATTTAACTCTCTGCTCCGGAGATACCAGCATAATATAATATCTTCATCTCGAAAAAGAATAAAGATGAATAACCATGAAGTAACCACAATAGAAGTGTGCAGTCAAACAACACAGAGATTAAATGGCGGTTGTTGTTTTTTTAGATTTAAGCCAACTTTATTTGAAAATACATTGAAATTCATTCAAATCTTCATTTGTTGGCATCTTTATAGAATATTTATGTTTAGAGATTGCATTAAATTGAGGTCAAGTTTGTAAGGTGTTGATTTGATACATTTTATCGGTTCATAAATTATTAGGAAAATAACTTGATTAATCACTAATCAGTTCTCTCATAACTTGAAAAAGGTGAGAGATAAGTTGAGAACCAGTCTTCCTCATGGCAGAAATATCAATCATAACAACAACCAAAAGCCAGGTAGTTTAAATTGATATAGATATAAGGATGAAATTCCCACACTGATGAGGACAAACAACTGTTTAGTGTGCCTACAATCTAATTTTTGTAAGTAGTTGAGCAATGCCATCTTGTGGATATAGAAAGTCAAAATATGGGTAACTTGGTATCAATGAATTATGATTTGAAAGTAAAAAACATCCAAGCTTCAGAGTATAATTCTATAATTATCATGTGTCACTTAATGAGACCTAAAATAAAACTATGAAAGTCAGAACTGTAATACTAAGCGATTTTAATGTAATGGAGCTAGAGATATTGTTGTTGTTGTTGTTGTTGTTATTGTTATTGTTAGCATGATTTTGAATTAAGCACAGAAATTTATTAGGCTTAGACTCCAGTTTCCAAATAATAGTTATACATTTAAAAGTTTCTTGACAAGTAATAGATTAGGAGTTTTCCTCATTTGCTTCCTATTGCAGCAAAAATATTCATCAGCAATCTATTTTGTATGTCCCTATAGTTACAACATTCATAATATCCCAGCCCATAATAAGTACAATTCCTCTAATTCTGATTCCAAACCGATGTGTTTTACCAGTCTGTAGACACAGTGGTCAATGAATAAATTAATGAATAATACAATACAATACAATAGCAGAGTTGGAAGGGACCTTGGCGGCCTTCTAGTCCAACCCCCTGCCTAGGCAGGAAACTCTATACCATTTCAGACAAATGGCTATCCAACATCTTCTTAAAGACTTCCAGTGTTGGACATTTACAACTTCTAGAGGCAAGCTGTTCGACTGATTAATTGTCAGGAAATTTCTCCTCAGTTCTAAGTTGCTTCTCTCCTTGATTAGTTTCCACCCATTGCTTCTTGTTCTACCCTCAGGTGCCTTGGAGAATAGTTTGACCCCCTCTTCTTTGTGGCAATCCCTGAGATATTGCAACACTGCTATCATGTCTCCCCTAGTCCTTCTTTTCATTAAACTAGACATACCCAGTTCCTGCAACCTTTCTCCATATGTTTTAGTCTCCAGTCCCCTAGTCATCTTTGCTGCTCTTTTCTGCACTCTTTCTAGAGTCTCCACATCTTTTCTATATCGTGGCGACCAAAACTGAATGCAGTATTCCAAATGTGGCCTTACCAAGGCATTATGAACTGGTATTAACACTTCACATGATCTTGATTCTATCCCTCTTTTTATGTAGCCTAGAACTGTGTTGGCTTTTTTGACAGCTGCTGCACACTGCTGGCTCATATTTAAATGGTTGTCTACTAGGAGTCCAAGATCCATCTCACAGTTACTACTATTAAGCAAGGTACCACCTATACTGTACCTGTACATTTCGTTTTTGTTGCCTAAATGTAGAACTCTTTTCACCATTGAATTTCATTTTATTAGATAGTGCCCAGTGTTCAAGTTTGTCAAGATCCTTCTGTATCTTAAGCCTGTCTTCTGAAGTGTTGGCTATTCCTGCCAGGTTGGTGTCATCTGCAAATTTAATGAGTTCCCCATTTATTCCCTCTTCCAAATCATTAATGAAGATGTTGAGGAATACTGGGCCTAAAACAGAGCCTTGGGGTACTCCACTGCATACTTCCCTTCATGTAGAGGCAGTTCCACTAAGGACTTCACGTTGAGTGTAGTTGGTTAGCCAGTTATGAATCCATCTGGTGGTGATGCTGTCCAACCCACATTCTTCTACTTTATCTAGTAGTAGGTTATGATGTACCTTATCAAATGCCTTACTGAAGTCCAAGTAAACTATATTGACGGCATTCCTCTGGTCCACTAATTTTGTCACTTTGTCAAAAAATGCAATAAGATTAGTCTTGCATGATCTGTTTTTGACAAACCCATGTTGGCATTTGGCTATTACCTTGTTTACTTCTAGGTGTTCACTAATTCGTTGCTTGATTATCTTTTCCAGAATCTTTCCTGGTATTGAGGTCAGGCTGATAGGTCTATAGTTTCCTGGATCTATTTTTTTCCTTTCTTGAAGATGAGAACCACATCAGCTCTTTTCCAGTCCTCTGGCAGTTCCCTGGTGCTCCAGGATCTCTGAAAGATATAGTTCAGTGGTCCTGAGATCTCATCTGCCAATTCCTTCAGAACCCTGGGGTGTAATCCATCTGGTCCTGGTGATTTGAACTCGTCTAGGGTGCTCATTTACCATTTTCTTCCCTATTTCAATTTGTGTTCCTAATCTGATTTTTGTGGAGCTGTTTTTGATAGGTTGGACTGTTTTATTTCTTTGTGTAAAGATAGATGCAAAAAAATGAGTTAAATAGTTCTGCTTTCTCCCTTCTTGTCACCTTCTTGCCACTTTCTCCCAGCAATGGACCAATTGTTTCCTTAACCTTTTTCCTGTTTTTAACATGTTGGAATAACCTTTTTTTTGTTATTTTTTGCTTTTGTGGCAAGTTTTTCTTCATTGTGAATCTTAGCTTTCCTTACTTCATCTTTACAGGCTCGGGCTATTTGCTGATATTTTTCCTTAGTTATGTCCCCCTCTTTCCACTTTTTATACTTAACTTTTTTGTCTTTCAATTTGTGAGAGAGTTCTTTATGCAGCCATGCTGGTTTCTTTTGGGAGCTGTTATTTTTCTTCTTCATTGGCATTGTGCTAGACTGAGCTTTTGTAATCTTGTTTTTCAAAATTTCCTAAGCTTCTGGAGTTGTTTTCCCCTTGAGGATTCTCATCCATGGAATTCTTCCCAAGCTCTCTCTAAGTTTATTGAAATTAGCTCTCTTAAAATCCAAGAGTCTAGTTTGACTTTGTTCTACTACTTGTGTTTGCATAATGTTGAATTCCAATATTGCATGGTCACTTGCCCCAGGGTTCCTGTGGCTTCAACACCTTCTATTATTTCCTCTCTGTTAGTGAGAATTAAGTCTAATATGGCCGATCCCCTTGTTCCCTTCTCTACTTTTTGGGAAACAAAGTCATCTGTTAGGTTTGTTAGGAACCTGTTGGATCTTCCACTTGGTGCAGAGTTTGTTTCCCAGTTGATGTCAGAGTAGTTAAAATCCCCCATTACTATTGTGGTGTGCTTCCTACATACCTTAGTTAGCTGACTAGCAAAAAGTTTATCTACTTCCTCTGCTTGGTTGGGTGGCCTGTAGTATAGACCTATGGCAATGTCATTTCCCCCCAAACCTTTAATATTGACTCAAATGCATTCAAGATAGTTCTCATCACTGTTGTGCTCTATTTCTGTAGAGATGTAGTTATTTCTTATATATAATGCAACTCCACCTCCTCTTTTATTTGGTCTATTTCTTTTAAATAATTTAAATCCTTCTCCTAAGTTGGTGGAAACAGCGGTCATGCATGGATTAACTCAGTCAGTAACCAATAGAACTGAGTCTACCAAAATGATGTCATCGGCTCTGAGGAGCATGCTCCCGCTTTTCTAGACTCAGTTCGATTGAACTTGCTGTGTTAAATCGCTCTCTTCTAGATTAATTGGTTAAAATTGATGGATAGATTGGGTTTTTAATTGACTTTTCTCTAAATTCGCTTGCAAATTGTTTCTTTAAACTGATTTTCCAGTCTAGGCTCCTCTTAAACTCTCTAAAGCCTCTGGGCTAGAGAGCTTTGGCCGCGCCTCATGGAGGTTAGCCTCTAAAAGCCTTCAGGCTTTCTGCTGGATCGGATTTCAGCAGAGCTTGCTGAAATAGCCAAGGAAAGTCCTAATCCTCTCAGCAGGGGACTCCCAGGTCGCTGCCTTGCTGCTTTCGCTGCTAATCGCCGCCGCCTGCAGGAGCCTCCAGACACAGCGGGGAGCCTAATTAGAGCCGAAGAATTCGCGGCGGCTGGGGAACGCCGTTCTAGCTCCTGAGCTTCACAGTTTGTCGCTCCAAGGACAGCAGCACGCCATGGCATTGCCTCTGGCTCCACAACCTTGCCACAGGGCCTAACCTGCCCACGCTCACCATGAGGCCTCGGCTACCTCGTGGCTCCGGCCCATAGGCTCTGCAGCCTCAGTGAAATTGGCGTGAAAACTTCTGGTGGCCATTTTGAAGCAACAAACTAACTGTAAGTAACGGCTATGGCCTCCCCTCCCCGTCCAGAGCCTCAATTGCCTCCTCTACCCTTGGCCTCTGCCCCTGATATCGAGCCCCCTGCCCCTAGGGGTTGCAAGTGTAGGCCTGCTCCTGCTGAAAACACAGAGCCTCCTCCCATGGATCCAAGGCCTTCTCAGTAGGAAGTGCAAGAACCAGCCCCTAGGGAGGAAGACAGGCCCCCTCAGGCTCCAGCTAAGAAAGCCAGGTCCAAAACTAAGCACGCTGAACTTCCCATTTTCCAGGCCCAGAGACCTGTTCATTCCAATCCTTCCCCTGAATTTTCTTCTGATTCAGAGGATGACCTCTCTCCTGCTGCATCCATCTTGCAGCCCAAGGACGCTAGAGGCACAGTTACTTTGGCCATTAGTGGGGATGATTCTGATTGTGACAGGAGCGTCACTCCTGATGAGGATTCCCCTCTACCAGGGAAATATTTCTCACTCTTCACGCCAACGCCGTTCTTATTCACCAGGCATGGCGGACATGATTTCCGAGGTCATTGAGCATGGTATTGCAGCAGGCCTTAAACACAGGTCTTCTAACCGTTCTGCTCGCAGGTCTACCTCTTCTTTTAGTTCCAGGCGCAGGGAGGGTGATCTCTCGGCTTCCTCGTCACATGAACTACCTGGCACTTCCAACCAACTTCCAACCAGCGCCGGGCAAGAGACTCAGACCTCTCAGAAGATGAGGGTCTTCCACCCAACCCCTCTCCTTTTGTCGGTTTGTTTAAACCTGCTGTCTTTCGTTCTCTCATGGTTAAGGCAAAGAAAGTTGCAGCCCCAAAAGCATCCCAGAGTGCGGAAGCAGACAAGACTGACACCACCGATCCACTCTTCATCCAGCCTGTGGTGGAAAAAGAGGTGATCCTTTCACCACGGTTCTTCATGGACGTTGTCCAGAATCAGTGGGCATCTCTCAGGTACCGCAACCCTTCCCAATGCCTCGGACAAGTGTCAGCACAATGTCGCTCCTGACTTTGCCATGACCTTAGAGGTACCGTCTATTGATTTGCCAGTAATTGCTCTCTCCTCTCCCAACGCGGCCTCAGCAGTTCCGGAGGAAGCCCTAAGTCCAGAGGACAAGAGGATAGAGCAAATTTTGGTCAAGGGTCACCAGGCCTCAGCTTGGGCTGTTAGGGCAGGCACCTCAGCTTCCTTTTTTAGTCAATCTGTGGCTGAGACAGCTTCAGGCTCGCCTTCCAGCCAGGGATTCTAGGGCTCGCAGGGACATTAATAAGATTAAAGCCGCCCTAGAATACACTGCAGATGCCTCCCTGGATGCGGCAAGCTTTGCCTCCAAAGCCATTGCCTCCTCCATCTCTACCCCCCGGCTTATCTGGCTGAGGCAGTGGCAAGCGGAAGCGCGGGCCAAGTGGAGGCTTGCATCCTCTCCCTACTCTGCATCCCTTCTCTTTGGTCCTCCATTGGAACCCCTTCTGGTGGAGTCCAAAGATAAGGGGAAGGTTCTGCAACCAGCCATTAAAAAGCAGCAAGGTCGGAACCAATCCTTTTAGCATAGGCCAGGAGGGTAGTACTTCTAACTCCCATCCCCAGCGACAGGCCCCTCCTAGACAAGCCCCATCCTTCTCCTATCAGGCAGGAACAATCAGATTCCAGCCCAGAAAGCCCTTCAAGGACAATTCCAACCGTTTCTTTAAGAGGCAGAAGTGACTACCTGGAGGATCTCCCAATAGGGGGGCGTCTAGCGGCCTTCGTGGATCGTTGGGATGACATCACCAATGATGCCTGTGTCAGGTCCACAGTCAGATTTGGCTTTCTCCTGGACTTGTGCTTCAGCCCTCCGAACCACTTTGTCCTGTGTCCTATCTCCAGGGACCCTCAAAAAAGGCTCCTGGTAGAACAGGCCGTTCACCACCTTCTCCAGATTCGGGCCATTCAGCCTGTGCCTCCAGGCCAGGAGGGATGGGGTTTTTACTCTCGTCTTTTTATCGTGCCAAAGTCTTCAGGGGGCTGGAGGGAAAATTCTCAATCTAAAATTTTTAAATCAATTTGTCAGATACAGGAGATTCAAGATGCACTGTCTCCTATCAATTCTAGAGTGTGTTCGCAGACACAATCTCCTCACATTGAGTGGTTCGGAGAACCAGTAGCAGAAATTTTGAATGGTTCGGAGAACCAGTAGCGGGAATTTTGAGTAGTTCAGAGATCTAATAGCAGAAAATTTGAGTGTTTCGGAGAACCGGTAGTGGAAATTTTGTATGGTTTGGAGAACTGGTAGCAGAAATTTTGTTCAGAGAATTGGCAAATGATACCTCTGGCTGACCCCAGGAGTGGGGAGGGAATGAGGATTTTGCAGCATCCTTCCCATGCCACGCCCACCGAACCAGTAGTAAACAATTTTTTTGAATTTCACCACTGCCAAATAGGTACAGAGGCTTACCTCCACGTGCCCATCCACATACGGCACAGGAGTTTTCTCTGCTTTGTCCATTTGGGTCTCCATTTCCAATATTGGGCCCTTCCCTTCGGGCTGTCCTCAGCCCCAAGGGTTTTCACAAAACGTCTGTCAGTAATGATGCAGGAGGGAGTGCACAAGTAAACCCACCAGTGGCTGGCCAGGTTACGTGGTCTTACTAGAATGGACCTTATAAATTCATATTAGCTTGGCTTTTCATTCTAGTGCCCTGGAGTTCCAAAGTTGACTTTTAGCTGGAGTGAACTTTCTCTCCAACTTCCTCATAAGTATTAAAAATAGTGCTGAACAGTATGGCAAGACCCTGTAAAGGAGGGGCACAGGAAGCCAGGCGTGGGTGAGAGATAGAACAGAGGTAAAAACTGCTGACAGCTTAAGACATTATAGGAACTTCTCCTTTTCAAAATGTCATGCTTGTCTCGTGTATGGAAACGCCTTGAGAATGCACAGTGTGGAACACGGCATAAAAGTAGCATCCTGGGCAGAGCCCAGGCAATTCAGATTTTGATGTGTGAACTCGATGCATCAAATAAACCTGTTTCTCTCACCTTCGTGGTCTCAAGTCCTGGTCTTTCGTAAGTAGATTACAAACCTCAATCTGTTGCAATAGTGATAGCTGCACATCTGCGGGCCAGGTCCATCCGGATCTTCTGCTACCTGGACGACATCCTCTTGTTGTCCAGGTCACGCACCCAGGCCCTCAGAGATCTCCAGGACACCCTTCAGGTATTAGAGGAAGTGGGGTTCTCCATCAATCGGGAGAAGAGTCACTTCGTCCCCACTCCTTGCCTGGTGCACCTGGGAGCCCTCATAGATTCATCCCAAGGGAAAGTCTTCCTGTCCCAGGACCACCAGAGCAGTCTCAGGGAGTTAGTGAGAGAGGTATGGAGGAGGCAGCGGGTCCCTCTTCTCCAGCTGTCTCAACTGCTGGGGAAGATGGTCTCCTGCTTCTCCATCATCCCTTGGGCACGGCTTCTGCCATTCCAGAAGACCAACAGCAGCTGTTCCTCAGTGAATGTCCTCCTGACCCCAGAAGTCCTGTCATCCCTGAAATGGTGGATCTCCCCGGCCATAGCTCAGGGCTCTTTTTTCAGGGACCCTCCACGTCTTGTAGTAACAACAGACGCGAGCCTCACGGGAGCTCACTTGGAGGAATAAGTAGTCTTTGGTCCAATTCAGACCTATCACACAGTATGAATTGGCTAGAGTTGAGGGCCATCCATCTAGCTTTCCTTTACTTCCAGCCTTTTCTCCAAAACTCACGTGTTGATCCGGATGGACAACACCACCGCCAAGGCGCATGTCAACCACCACAGGGGAACGAGAGCTGTCTCTCTCATGGAATCTGCC
This sequence comes from Thamnophis elegans, assembly GCF_009769535.1. Taxonomy (NCBI): domain Eukaryota; kingdom Metazoa; phylum Chordata; class Lepidosauria; order Squamata; family Natricidae; genus Thamnophis; species Thamnophis elegans. The sequence continues at coordinate 18,243,122 of NC_045558.1, read as the reverse complement.
TTTCAACTAGGCACCTGGGCGGAAGCCAACCTTCTCTCCCTACGCGCTGAACACATCTTGGGATCAGACAACACCATAGCAGACTGGCTGAGCTGCACAACAATCGACCCAGCGGAGTGGCGCTTGAATCGCCGCATATTTCATCAGCTGTCGGCCAGGTATGGGATTCCAGCCTTGGACCTCTTCGCAACATCTGCCAACAACCAGCTGCCCAGGTACCTGTCTTGATATACGACACCAGGCAGAAGGGACAGACGCTCTCAGGTGCAGGTGGCCTCGTCGTCTCCTGCACACCTTCCCTCCCTTCCCCTGATACAGAGGGTGATTCGGAAAATGCTGGAGGAAGAGGCCGAGCTCATCCTGGTCGCCCCCAATTGGCCGTGCCGATCTTTCAGTGGAACCTCAATGGCCCCTGCCAATGATTCCGTCCCTCCTTCATCAGGGCTCCATTCACCACCCAAATCTGCACTGGCTATGCCTAATCGCTTGGAGGCTGAGCAGGCGGTCCTGAGGGCAGATAACCTTTCCGAGGCTGTGATCAATACCATTCAGGCCTCACGCCGCCCAGTTACCAATAGGATATATGAATCTACATGGCAAACTTTCGTAATGTGGTGTCTGGGGCAAGGGGAGGACCCATTGAAAGCTGCAGTACCCCAGCTTCTTGAATTCTTGCAGCAGGGTCTTGATAAGGAACTTTCTCCAAATACCTTGCGGCAGCAGGTGGCAGCCCTCTCCTCAGTTCTCTCTCTACACCAAGATGAGCCCCTCTCCTTGCATCCTTACGTCCGCAGGTTCCTTAAAGGGGCATCCAATATCTGTCCTGTTATGCGCTGATTCCCCTCCTGGGATCTGACCAAGGTCCTCGACTTCCTTACAGAATTGCCCTTTGAGCCCCTCAGGTCGGCAACTCTGCACCACCTCACTCTCAAGACTGCCTTTCTGGTGGCCATAACATCAGCATGGAGGGTGTCAGAGTTGGTGGTTCTCTCCATCCGGGCCGACCTGTGTGTCTTCCACCCAGACTGTGTGGTTCTCCGCATTGACCCCACCTTTGTTCCGAAGGTGAATTCAGCTTTCCATTGTTCTCTGGATCTCATCCTTCCAAATTTCTGCCCGGCTCCATCTCACAGTCTGGAGCGCAAATGGCACAAATTGGACGTTAGGCGTGCCCTTAAAACTTACATCACCAAGACGGCTGCCATCAGACGCAGCGAAGCCCTCTTTGTCTCCTTTCATCCAACCAACAAGGGCCTAAAAGCTTCTCCTTCCATGTTTGGACGTTGGATCTGATCAGCCATTGCACAAACTTACATTGCGTATCCTCTCCCTCCTCCACCCAACATTACGGCTCATTCTACGCACAGCACAGCCACATCAGCGGCATGGGCGCAACAGGCCTCGGTGGAGAAGATCTGTAAGGCAGTTCCTTTATCAGACATTACAAGGTAGATAGGTATGCATCGGCTGATGCGGCTTTTGGACGGTGAGTGCTCCAGCAGGTCCTTCCATCCTTCAGCTCCTAGGCCAGTCTCATGCCCTCCCGGGGACATGCCAGCTCTGGTACGTCCCATGGCTGCTATCTCCACCGACTTAGGAGAATGGGGTGTTGGTTCTTACCTGATATGCCCCTTCTCTGGGTAGGTGGAGACAGCGGTCATCCCCACCCTAGCATTCTGGCTTACCTCGCAGGGGTGTACAGTGAGCATTTTTGTGTTGAGTCTGGAGAGAAAGTGATTGGTCACACACAGCAGTCTACTAATCTCCTTTGTCAGTAAAAACGGGAGCATGCTCCGCAAAGCCGATGACATCACTTTGGTAGACTCAGTTCTATTGGTTACTGACTGAGTTAACCCATGTATGACCGCTGTCTCCACCTGCCCGGAGAAGGGCCATATCAGGTAAGAACCAATGCCCCATTCTAGCTGTATGTTCCATTTGTGGGTTTCATCCCACCAGGTTTCTGTAATGGCAACAATATTGTATCTGCCCTCATTTACTTGAATTTCTAATTCACCCTGTTTATTCCTCATACTCTGTGCATTGGTGTATAGACATTTGAGTCCATTTTGATTGACCCTTATGTTTACTGTCTACATAACCTGTGTTATGCCTGACTGCCCCTATTTTCTTCCACTTGTATGATTCTTGCACATGATATGGCACTCACTATTAAATGCTTGGTTTTGCTTGACAGCAGGAGTGATAATCTTACCCGCACAAACATCTGTGTTACATGTACTGACAACCCTATGAATTTTAGATTGCTGGGGACATAAATGGTCTGTATCAATTAATTATCTGTCCCCACTGCTCAGTTTAAATGTTTATCCAGAAAATTTGTGAATTTAATGCCAAGTAACTCAGTCCCTTTCTTGGATGGGTGCAAACCATCTCTTTTGTACAGTTTTTATTGGACCAGCTGCAGGAATCATGACTAATAAAACCAAAGCCTTCCCTTTTACACCCTTAGCCACACATTAAACTCTGCTACATGCTGGCCCTTCCCTTTTTGTTCCTTATATACTGGTAAAACCTCTGAAAAGATAAGCCTACAACCTACACCACTAAATTCATACACCAAGCTCTGGAAATCATTCTTCACAGAAAGTACATCTTTTTGGGACCAATCATTTGTGCCAAGATGTATAATAGCATCAACTAGATGATCCTTACTTGCATTCTTGACTATCTTAAGAATACACCTCTTGTCTCTACTGGCAGTAGCACCTGGCAGACACGTGGCCTCTTTTAAAACCTCCATATCCTTTCCTAAATTTACACCCCTTACGATTGAATCACCAAACAGAAGGTGACTTCTCTTTTTACATACCTTGATCTTCTTGTGCAATAGATGTGTGATACCTGGGTCCCCATTTCACCTTTCCAAAGAAAGTTCTTCATTTTGGACCACGATCCCCTGCTTATTTGAGTCATCATTATCACAACTACCTTGACCTGTCTCTTTAGTGTCCCCATTAAGGTCAGCAAGGGCGCTATATCTATTATACTGGTCACAGCAAAAGTTTTGTGTTTATGGTTCACAGCTCTTACCCTGCCAGATTCCACGGTTATCCAGACTGCTTTTCTCCTGCAGGATCTTTGTGGTAGAGGGGGCTGATAGTGTGGCATCTCCATAGTGTGGAATGACCAAATTGGGCACCTAATTTCTACTTGGAGAGCACAGATGAGAGATTCTAGATAGGTAATTACTAGTCTATATAGACTAGTAATTTGTTTACAAAGGGGACAGTATCCAAATTTGAAACGAATACTGCGAAAGACAGGTGCAAAACAGCTATTACATTGAACTAAGTCGGTCATTTTGAGATAAAATCACAATATCAAGCGCACTAATCCAGAATGTATTATTGCTATTTTGGTTTATAGATATAGGCGCGTGGGCTACTATCCGGTCCTCTTTGTCTCTCTGACTCCCCTCTTGTAGCCAGCAGCTCCAATCACCAGTCTCGGGGAAGTTCAAATGAAATGAAGTTAAAGGGCCCCTACCTTTGTCTCTCTGACTCCCCCTTGTAGAAAACAGCTCCAATCACCAGCCTCGGGGAAGTTCAAATGAGCTAATTACACTAAGCAAATTTACCTCTAACTTTCAAACTTCTAACTGCTGAATACTACCTGATTGTATATATAAAAGATTCTGAAACTTTAAAAAAATTATTATGCATATATGAGAATTGGCAGGAATGTGTCTGGATATTTTCAATCATCTAGGTCAGGGGTAGTCAACCTTTTTATACCTACCACCCACTTTTGTATCTTTGTTAGTAGTAAAAAAATTTAACCGCCCATCGGTTCCACAGTAATAATGATGATTTTATGAAAACCTAATGAAAATGTTTTTAAATAATGCTATGAATTTTTTTTAAAAAAGTCAATTAAATTTAAAAAAGGAAAGTGCTTCAGTATCGGACAAAACCCCTACCGCCCACCATGAAAGCTGGAACGCCCACTAGTGGGCGGTAGGGACCAGGTTGACTACCACTGATCTAGGTCATAATTATTCCAAAACGTTTTTTTTTCCCCAAGAGGCAACTTCTTGATTTTGTTTCTTTGAAAATATTTTGTTTCTCATCTAATCCTGATCCAAACTAATCCTTATCTGAATTGAAAAAGCTTCCATTTGACTTTTGCAAAAAGCACCTTTGGCAACCATGTGTGGGAGCTGATCTATAGGTTGACCCCAAACTGCAACGGACAATTTATGCCCTAATGATTCCCTAATGATTTTTCTGACTAGCAGGTCTCAGCATTCTTCACAATAGTACATATTGTTAGTAATATAGTTTAGCAGTGCCACACGCTGAACTATCTTAAAATTCATTGGCTTGAAGTTGGAAGTTTGTGCTACATGTCTATTAGGATCGTATCGTCCTGTCATCTTTTAGGCAAGTTGCATTTTCCTCTGGACTGAATCTGAACTGTCCATAAAAGCAACTTTACTTATAAGCTGTTACACTGAATTTTACTAAGGATAACTGTGAACAAATTTAATACACTGCAATTAGAATATCAGTTGAAGCAAAATAATATGTATTTTACATACATACATGCAAAATCCTTGCAACTTTCTGAAACTAGAAAGCAAAATATACACATGGCTTAACCTAAAAATGTATTTCAGGTCCAAACCACCAGAGGGACTATTTTTAAAAAAAAATCTGGTACAGTAGATGAGACTATTCTGAAGTGATTGACATATAAATGTTTAACCAATATTTTAAGAAATTTAGACAGCTCATAGCAGAATATGGAATTATGAGGAGTGTGTTCCTGTTGGTAAATAATTATATTTTCTGACAGATTAGTTTTAGACAAATGGTTTCCTACCTGTCCTGTGTGAATTAAGGTCAGAAGAATCAAAAGTTTAATTAGGAAATAACTTCACAGTATTTCTAGCTTATTTAGAATGTATATGTCCTACACAATTCATGGGAAATTATTTGCTTAGTATCCATGTAAAGCCAATGAAATCACAATAATTGTTGCTTGAAAGTCTTCCATACTTGTTTCCTTTAATTTGTGATTCTTTTTCTTCAAAAATACGCATTTTAACCACTTTGATCGGAAAAGATGTTATCTTGTTCATTTATTTTGCTTTATTTTGTGACAATAAAATATTTGATTCATACCACACATTTCTGGTCTTTTATCAATCTTTTTTTTTAATGCAGTTACTAGATGTACTACAGCACTGCATTTTACCAACATGCTCCAATACAATTCACCAGGACAAAAAAGAGATTGCTGTGAATTTTACAATCACACAAAGAGTAGCACTACCAGCATTTCTACCTTACAATCCCACTCGAAGCAGTTTGAAACTAATCCAAGGTCATTGTTACTTATGGCAATCTCAGAAGCAGAAAAACATAAATGGAATCCATTGAGCAAAATTGCTTGCTCTTTAGCTGATTAATAGAAGACGAAAAACATCCTCTCCTAAGTATCAGATGGTTGCTATGGTGGTCTAGACAAAACCAGAAAGTGCTTTTCCATGGTTCAATACCAAAACCTCTTGACTCTTGAGACAGCATTGATCTGGAAGGTTAACATATTTTTACCACACGCACAGAGCAAGCATATACAGGTGAAACTCGAAAAATTAGAATATCGTGCAAAAGTTCATTTATTTCAGTAATCAACTTAAAAAGGTGAAACTAATATATGAGATAGATTCATTACATGCAAAGCAAAATAGTTCAAGCCGTGATTTGTCATAATTGTGACAAACAAATTGTTTGTCACAATGTTACAGCTCATGAAAACCCCAAATCCACAAACTCAGAAAATTAGAATATTGCATGCAATCAATAAAACAAGGATTGTACGTAGAACAATACTGGACCTCTGAAAAGTATAAGCATGCATATGTACTCAGTACTTGGTTTGGGCCCCTTTTGCAGCAATTGCTAGCTCAATGCGGCTTGGCATGGAAGCTATCAGCCTGTGGTACTGCTGAGGTGTTATGGAAGACCAGGATGCTTCAATAGCGGCCTTCAGCTCTTCTGCATTGTTCGGTCTCATGTCTCTGATCTTTCTCTTGCAAAGCCCCATAGATTCTCTATGGGGTTCAGGTCAGGCGAGTTTGCTGGCCAATCAAGCATAGTAATCCCACTGTCATTGAACCAGGTTTTGGTGCTTTTGGCAATGTGGGCAGGTGCCAAGTCCTGCTGGAAAATGAAGTCAGCATCCCATAAAGCTCGTCTACGGAAGGAAGCATGAAGTGCTCCAAAATCTCCTGGTAGACGGCTGTGTTGGACTTAATGAAACACAGTGGCCCAACACCAGCAGATGACATGGCTCCCCAAATCTACACAGACTGTGGAAACTTCACACTGGACTTCAAGCATCTTGCAGTGTGTGCCTCTCCATTCTTCCTCCATACTTTGGGTCCTTGGTTTCAAAATGAAATGCAAAAGTTGCTCTCATCAGAAAAGAGGACTTTGGACTACTGAGCAACAGATCAAGTCTGTTTTTCTTTAGCCCAGGTAAGACGCTTCTGATGTTGTTTGTTGTTCAGGAGCGGCTTGACAAGAGGAATACGACATTTGAAGCCCATGTCCAGGATCCGTCTGTGTGTGGTGGCTCTTGATGCACTGACTCCAGCCTCAGTCCACTCCTTGTGAAAGTCCCCAACACTTTTGAATGGCCTTTTCCCGACAATCCTCTCTAGGCTGCGGTCATCCCTGCTGCTTGTGCACCTTTTTCTTCCACACTTTTCCCTTCCACATAACTTTCTATTAATGTGCTTTGATACAGGACTTTGGGAACATCCAACTTCTTTTCAATTACCTTTTGAAGCTTTCTGTCCTTATGGAGGATGTCAATGATGGTTTTCTGCACAACTGTCAGGTCGGCAATCTTTCCCATGATTGTGATTCCTACTGAACCAGACTGAGAAACCATTTAAAGGCTCAGGAACCCTTTGCAGGTGTTATGGCTTAATTAGCTGATTAGGGTGGGACACTTTGAGCCTAGAATATTGCACCTTTTCACAATATGCTAATTTTCTGAGATTGTGGATTTGGGGTTTTCCGGAGGAAATTTGCAGGATTAGCCAGGATTGGTATTGTGATGTCCAATTTGCCTCAAGACAGAGTTAAAATTGAAGCCACGCCTCTGTGCTCCTTGCTTCTGGTTCCCAGTTTCAACTCTGTCTAGCCGAAGAAGGACGAGTTGCTTTTGGTTCCTGATTCTTCCAAAAACAATCCAGTGCCATCCTGCCATTTCCTCCTCCCTGCCTTCTTCCCCTTGCCTTCATCTGATACCTTAAAGCCTTCCCTTGGTGTGGCTCGCTCCCGACCTCCAGTAAGGGCTTTAAAAGTTGCTTCCTGGGGCTATAGAGGCAGGACACCATTATGGTGGCCAGTTTGGGGCCTCAATTTCCTGTGGGTCGCATGGGCTGGGGCAGAGGCTACTATGGAGCCTCGTTTTCATCCCTGCCTTTTTGGGGTGGCCATCCTTTCTGCAGCGGCGCCCAGGCACTGCGGGCCCAGATCAACACCAGGAGGCCCAAAGCAGTGCGGGACAGCGAGGACCATGTGGCGCACTGCGTGGTGCTGCCAGCAGCCGTGCGGCTTGCAAAAGGGGCCAGAAAGGTCTACCGGAGGCTGATTTCATCGCGTGGAGGCCATGAATGATTGGGGGAGCTGTTTGGGTAGGCTGAGCCTTGTGGAGCCTTGACCTGGTGCCATGGCAGATGCAAAAGAGAGGCCGGATTCTCCAGATTGTCCCCTGGGGAGGGGACCTTCAGTGGGCCCGAGTGAGGCCCAAAGCCTCTATGAGACTGCTAAAAACTGCAGCAGCTGGAAAATCCTCCAAGGCCTTGCGGTAGGATGAGGAAAGGAGGCACAGGATCCTGGAAAAGCAGGTGTCCAGGGCTAAACAGAGGGGTAGGCCTAGTTCTACCTTGAGGTCTAGATCGCCCATTAGATCCAGGTCTAGATCTCCACACGGGGGATTCTCCAGTGTATCTCAGTGACATTTCACCTTCCCCCCCCTCTCCATGGTAGAACAGGGCCCCTATCTAAGGGATCCTTTTCTATGCAGGGAGCTAGAGGGAATAGTCCCATCAGGCTATCATTGGCTCCACAGTCTGAAGACTGTGCACAAGAGGAGGAGGAGGATTTCTTCCTTAGAGACATGGAGCAGCTTCCAGCAAGCATTCAGAGGTTTATCTCCTCTGCAATTTCACATGGAATTTCTGCTGGGTTACAGAAGGGGTCTGTGTGACTCGCAATGGTGGCAAAGGTCCCTGGGGGCAGGTACCACTGCTCAGGCCAGGCCGAGGCCTTGCCCCTTGGAGGTGCGCCAGCCTGTTTCTCCTTCTCTGGCTAGTGAAGGTTCCATGGCGGTGGATCAGGTTCAGAGAGAAGTAGACATGTCCGATGATGAGGATCCCTCAAAGCCTGAGGCACCAGCATTCTGTGGTTTGTTTCCTCCGGATTTGTTCAAATCACTGTTGCGCAAGGCCAGGGCCACAGCGCAACAGGTGCGTACTCATCAGGATCTCAACAAGCTGGTTGCTGTTGCAGACGCCACTCTGCATGCCATGAAGTATGCCACATGGGCGATGGTGGCTTCGGTGACTTCCCAACGTCTCCTGTGGCTGAGGGGGTGGCAAGCGGAGAACAAGGTAAAGTGGCATCTGGCATCATTGCCTTGTTCCAGGGGATCCCTTTTTGTTATCGTGTTGGACCCGATCCTCATTGAGGACAAGAACAAAAATGTCATGCCCATGCCTGCAAAGAAGTCGGAGCAAAAATCTGCACCTTGTTTTCAGAAGCAGTCCCAGATCAGGATGCTCAACACAGCAGGTATTTTCCGAGATCAGATAGGCAGTCGGATAGGCACTACAACAGGGATAGGCCTAGGTTCCAACCCCAGGGGGGGAAGAGGCCCTTTTGTGGGGGGAGATGGCAGTCTCTACCGCCGGGACAGATAGATCAATAGCGACCCCATCCATAGGCGGCAGACTGTTTCTGTTTGCCGATGCCTGGGCTGTGATTATCACTGATGCCTGGGTTCTGAACACCATCAGATTTGGCCTGCGCCTAGAGTTCTCTATTCCACCAAACCATTTTCGGATGTTTTCGATCGCCAAGAGTAAAGATAAGCACTCTCTCATGAGGCAGGCGATCCGACACTTCCTAGGGATTAGGGCAGTGGAACCAGTTCCACTGGACTAAATGGGGTCAGGTTTCTATTCCAACCTTTTTTGTCATTCCGAAGAGTTCAGGGGGATGGAAGGCGATACTGGATCTTAAACTGCTAAATTTTCACTTAGTCTATAGGAGATTCAAGATGGCATCCCTTAAATCCATCTTGGCACAGGTCAGGCGCAATGACTTCATTGCCTCCATCAACCTGACGGAGGCTTACCTCCATATCCCCATCTTCCCTGGCCATCGTAAGTATCCCAGGTTCTCCTATTTAGGTAGACATTATCAATATAGGGCCCTACCATTTGGCTTGGCTTCGGCGCCTTGGACCTTCACTAAGGTCCTAGCCATGGTGGCGGCTTCCCTCCATGAGCACTCTGTCAGGGTCCAATGCTATCTCGATGACATCTTAGTCCAAGCAGCATCGTTTGAGCGGGTGAGGAAGGATATTTCATTGGTGGTATCCACACTACAGCACTTAGGTTTTTCGGTTAACTTAGATAAGAGTTCCCACGTTACCGCCACCAGGATTCCTCACCTGGGGACTATCATATATTCCAGGCTGGGGAAGGTGTTCCTATGCCATGACCATAAAGTTAATTTTTTAGCCTTAGTTAGACAAGTTAGAAGTCAATGTTTTATTCCTGTAGTGGGGCTCTCCAGCTTGCTGGGGAAATTCATTTCTTGCATAGACGTGGTGCCTTGGGCTCGTCTACACACGAGGCCGCTCCAGTGGCATCTTCTACCGCATCAGAGGTCCAACTCCAGCAATTCTGAGGAAAAAGTTCCAGTGACACCATAGGTGCAGTTGTCATTGAGGTGGTGGCTCTCCCCAGCGCTACACGAGGGCTGCGAGTTCAGGGAACTGGCGCTCCTCATCCTCTCAACAGGCACCAGCTTGCATGGGTGGGGAGCTCTCTTGGAGTCCTGGATGGTGCAGGGGCATTGGACCTGATTGGACCTCCAACACAATATAAATTGGCTGGAACTGCGAGCGATTCACTTGGCATTGCGGCACTTCAAGAACCATGTTTGGGATTGAGACGTCTTGGTGCTGACCAACAATGTGGTGGCGAAGGTCCATGTCAACACACTCCAGGGCTCTTTGAACTGAGGTGATGGCACTCGGCACCTGGGCGGAGAGGTATCTTCAATCGCTCAGGGTAGAGCACATCACAGGAGTGAATAACCATCAAGCTGACTGGCTCAGTCGGGCCCCGGTTGACCACGGGGAGTGGAGCCTTTCTCCGAAATTGTTCCAGGCCATCTGCTCCAGGTTTGGCCATCCGGAGGTGGACCTGTTTGCCACACTGCAGAATGCTCAGGTGGATCAGTTCTTCTCTCGGTTCCTGACTTGGGGGACGGAGGGAGTCAATTCCATGGCTGGAGGGCCTGCTCTATGCCTTCCCTCCCCTTCCCCTTCTCCCTAGGGTAGTTTGGAAAGTGATATCAGAGAGGGCGGAGCTCATCTTAGTGGCGCCCTACTGGCCGCGCTGGGCATGGTTTGCGGACCTAATGTGCCTGTCAGTGTCACACCCATGGAGGATCCTGGGGAGGGATGTGGACCTCAGACAGGGGAACCTGGTGCATCCCAAACCACAGTGGCTGCAGCTAGCCATGTGGAGATTGAGCAGGAGTGCCTGAGGGGCGCCCAGCTTTCACAGAGAGTGATCTCCACAATTGAGGCTTCATGCAAGGGTTCCACCACCAGGATTTATGATTCCATCTGGCGGGTCTTTGCAGAGTGGTGCTGGGTTTCAGGAGCGAATCCCCACAAGGCTTTGGAGTTCCGCATGTCTTGGAGTTCCTCCAAGATGGATTGGATAGGGGGCTCTCACATGGCACCCTCAGGAGGAAGGTGGCAGCCCTCTCCACGATTGTTTGGGGAGAGAGGATCCTTCCACTTTCCCAGGTTCCATTACTTAAGAGGTTCCTGAAGGGTGCAGGGAATCTCCGTCCCCCGGTAGTCCACAGGTTTCCAACATGGAGCCTCACTACAGTTCTCCAAGCAATGGCAGCAGCACCATTCGAACCTCTGAGGACGGTTGACCTGAAGTTCATAATCCTTAAGGTAATGTTCCTTGTGGCGGTCACCTCAGCCCGTTGCATCTCCGAACTGGGGGCATTGTCCCAGTTGTTTACATTCCACAATAATCGGGTCATCCTGTGACTGGATCCAACTTTTATTCCCAAAGTTAATTCCCTTTTCCACAGATCACAGGAGGTGGTATTACCGGATTTTTGTTCGGAACCATCTCATGATAGGGAGCGCCTTTTGCACCGGCTGGATGTCAGGCGTGCCTTGCACATTTACCTGAGGCGCACGGAGAGCCTCAGGAAATCTGAGGCGCTCTTTGTTTCCTTCGTTTCCCTGGGGAAGAGGGTGTCCTCCTTGGCAATAGCAATAGCAATAGCAGTAGACTTATATACCGCTTCATAGGCCTTTCAGGCCTCTCTAAGCGGTTTACAGAGAGTCAGCATATTGCCCCCAACAATCTGGGTCCTCATTTTACCCACCTCGGAAGGATGGAAGGCTGAGTCAACCCTGAGCCGGTGAGATTTGAACCGCTGACCTGCTGATCTAGCAGTAGCCTGCAGTGCTGCATTTAACCACTGCGCCACCTTGGCTATAGGGAGGTGGATCAAACTGGCCAGCGCATTGGCCTATGAGGTTCAACACCTTCCGGTGGCCAAGGGCATCACAGCACACTCCATCATGAGTGCGGCTACCTCGCTGGCATGGGCCACACAGGCACCTATTGTGGAGATTTGCAGGGCTGCTACGTGGGCGTCCCCATCTCCCTTTATCAGACACTACAGGTTAGATGCGTTTGCATCGGCTGATGGGGTGTTTGGTCATAGGGTGTTACAACAGGTGGTAGCGCATGAGGAGCCCAGGACTAATGATGCTACCCCTGAGGGACGTTAACTTGGGTATCTCCCAATCCTGGCTAATCCTGCAAAATTCCTCCAGAAAATAACAATTGGTCTTACCTGAACTGTTGTTTTAGGAGGTTTGCAGGATTAGCCAGGTTCTCGCCCTAGCATTGATCCAGGGGTTGGGGAATTCAGGGGGTAGGATGTGTTTCTTTATGACTTGTTTTCAGATGTTTTGCAGTAGTCTTGACTCGTTAAAACTGGGAACCAGAAGCAAGGAGCACAGAGGTGTGGCTTCAATTTTAACTCTGTCTCGAGGCCAATTGGACATCACAATACCCAATCCTGGCTAATCCTGCAAAACCTCCTAAAAAAAACAGTTCAGGTAAGACTAACTGTCATTTTCATGAGCTGTAAGTCATAATCAAAACAATTATGACAAATCACAGCTTGAATTATCTTGCTTTGCATTTAATGGGTCTATCTCATATATTAGTTTCACCTTTTAAGTTGCATTACTGAAATAAATGAACTTTTGCACAATAGTCTAATTTTTCGAGTTTCACCTGTATATACACCGATACATGTTTCACACCTGTATTCAGGTTGAAATTGAAAGACAGGCAGGCCTTGAATTATGACTGTTTGCTAAGTGACTATTCAAAGTTACAATGGACACTCCAAAAGGGACTTAAGACCTGCTTTCAAATTTACACTGTTCCCTCTGCATTTAGGATGCTCAGCCACCAACTTGCGTTTCAGCCATACGCAGTGCCTTGCGGTCATTTTATCATAATTTATGACAGTTTTGTCAATAGTTTTACCAATGGAGTCAAGTATGTTTCTTTAATAACAGATGTATTTGCTTAACAACTGCTGCAAAAGTCAAAAAATGTGTCCAATGTGCTTTATGATTATCACGACAACTATAATTGCTAAGCTTAATCACTGTCATATGTCAACTACCTGCAATAGTTCCTTTGATAAGCCAGTGCAGAATTAATAACAGTAGAAGAAAATGCAGTGTCCACATAGAGGTTCTTTAAACTAATACTTACTATCCCAACAATAGTTTATATGACGAATCTATGGCATGTGTGCTACAGGTGACATGGAGAGCTCTCTCTGTGGGCAAGCGAGCCATCACCTTAGCTCAGCTTTACCGTGCATGTGCATGTGCCTCCTGCCAGCCACTGATTTTCGGGTCTTTGCTGCAGTGACGTGCAGTGAGGTTTATTGCTGGTGAGGCATGTTGGACATAGCACAGGAGCGGCCAAAAGCCTCTTTCTTGACAGCAGGCAAAGAAAGAGGCTTTTGGCCCCTCCGGCGCTGTGTCCACCATAGACGTGAGACACGGGGAGTAGGTCAGGTGGGGGTGGGTGGGCTGGCTGGCTTGGGAGGGGGGATCATGGCCACTCAGGTGGCCCCCGCTGCTGCCGACAGCAGCTTGGGTGTCCCGGCACCGTCCAAGCTGAAGAAAGCAGAGGATTGTTCGTTGGAGGAGGTTGGGGGGTTGCATTAGGTTTTTTTGGCTTCTGCCTCACACTACTGGCTCATATTTAAGTGAATGTCCATTAGGACTCCAAGATCCCTCTCCCAGTTACTGCTTTTGAGCCAGGTTTCACCTCATCTGTACTTGTACATTTTCCTGCCCAAGTGTAAAACCTTATGTCTCACTCTCATCTAATCATACACTAATCAAGCCACAGTAGTTAATATGTTTATTACTCTGCATCTGTATTTCCAAAAGAAGATACAATCAATATCTGATGGACTATCATTAACATTATTATTACGCTCAGTAATAATGGTCACCATTGCTTCAAAGTACTGGATCCTATGGTCATGCTTGTGTATGTGTCTGTGTGTGTCCTTTCAAATAATTGTTAACTGGACTAGTTCCTGCAGTTTTCATGGCAATAATTTGTTAGTAGTTTGCCCTTCCTAGGAATGAGAGGATGTGACAGGTCCAAGGTCCACTCAGTTGACCTCACACCAAAGATGGGACTAGAACTCATGATCTCCCTGTTGGTAGCTTATTGCTTTAGCCATTACATCAAACGGGCTTTCTTAACCTGCAGGTAGTCCTTGATTTACAACCATTTAATGACCATTGAAGGTTACATCAGCATTGAAAAAAGTATGACTATTTTTCATATGACCGTTGCAGCATCTCCATAGTCACAGGATCAAATTTTTGATGCTTGGCAAATGGTCCATTTTTATGGACTTTTGTGACCTGTAATTTACAACTGCAGTGATTCACTTAACAGCTATGGTAAGAAAGGTCATAAAATGGGACAAAACAACTGTCTCACTTTGCAATAGAAGCTTTGGGCTCAGTCATAAGTCAAGGACTACCCTTTTTCTAAAGAGAAGGTAACAGTTTCCCCTGGCAGTCATGTCTAACTCTTGGGTGTGGAATGCATCTGTTTCTTAGCCAAGAAAGCCAGGGCTGTCTTCTGTGGTCAGGTGCCCTACATGTCTATATGCCAAGGCACATGAACGCTGTTACCTTCCTACCAAAGTGGTACCTATTAATCTACTTGCGTTTCTATGCTTTCAAACTGCTAGGGGGGCAGGAGCTGAGACAAGGACAGGAGTTCACCCTGCACATGGTGTTTGGTCTCAAACTGCCAACTTTCTAGTCAACAAGCCCAGTGGGTTACCTGCTAGGCCAATGCCTAGTGTTATTCCACTCTACTCTTTAATAAATAAATACTCTTTAATAAATGTACATATGTATATGACTCCAAAGATTGTGGAAGAAATCAGTGATGTGCTAGAGAGGAGAACAAAACGCCAGGTGCAGTTCTTAAAATCTGACATGTACACATGACTTCATGTTCCTCTGCATTACTATTTGTTTGCATTTTTAATATCAAAATGTTCTGTGCGTATATAATAAAGGTTAAATATTGAAAGAGGCATCCTGCAATAGTACTCCATCCATAAAGCAGAATTAATAGGCATAACAAGGACTAATTGTTCAAGAATCACTAACAAGATGGCAAATGCCATAGAAATGGAAAGAGTTGAACACCAAGCTCAAATGGCTAAGCCAGGGAAAGTGTGGGAACAATCACAATGATGACCTGCCTTCCATCTTTTCATTGCATTATTACTTTAACCTAAGAGTCAACAATAGTTTTAGATCCTGAAGGCTACTGTGTGGTTTCATGTGGTGGCCCAAATGCCTCTCTCTCCAAATCACCTTGAAATAGCCAAATCTTACAGCTTTTCCACTATGTTAGCTGGGAAATCCTGGTAAGATCCTATGAAGGATTCTGGTGTTATCACAAACAATATTGTGTGACTTGGAAGATTCCCAAGATTGGTTTATTTTAAAATATTTTTTTAAAATAATGGGCATATTTGGGAAAGTGAGAGAAATTGAGAAAGAGAATGGTGTGATTCTTTGACAAAGCTGGAGATCTTAACAATTATTGACTTTTATGTGAGCCACTTAGAATGTTTATCTACTTCTACTTGCTAAATTAAGAAAAGTAGTATTTTTAGATTTTCCTTCTGTTAAAGATGCGGTTTGTTTCATGGGGATCATAGTTACCAAGTTTCACTCATCTGTCTTTAAAAAAAAAATCTGAAACCTATATAAGAAGAACATTGTGTGCCAGTTATATTTCCTACAATTTGATTTTGGTTTGAGCTGCCAGAGTTTGGTGTTTTATTTTGTTTTTCCATTTTATGTTACCCATTTTTCGTATGATCTACTTTTGTTTTTTTCTATCAGGATGTGGCTTTTTTAAAAAAACACTCTAAGGGAGGTAGTCATTAAGATCTAGCAAGAAGCATTTTTAGGTCAATGACTAATTCTTCTCAAACCCGCATTTATAAGCTTAATGATTTATCCGAGGTTTATTTATAGCAAAAAGATAACAAGTCTTATCTCATGTCTTTAAACAACGGCACCATGGTTTTGCTCCTTTTGGGATATACTTAGATGATGAAGTTCCTGAATTAAGGTGATCTTGGCATTATTGTATACACCTTTCACTAAAACATTCTGAGAATATTGGAGGAAAAAACTTCTCTGGATCTTCAGAGATGGTGTTCAAGAAAAAGAGCCAGTTGTTTCATCCTCTTGACTTCCTTATACAAAATACAAAGAAAGCATGGTACCATACCGGAAGTGAGTACCATTTTGGAACAGCCACTATTTTGGCTGTTCCCAAAATATCACATCTGGGATGGTGACATAAGGCCTCTGTGTTGCATGGCAAAATGGCTGCTTCTTGAAGGAGATTTAGGGAAAAGATAAGTGGACTGATGACAGGATGGGGAGGAGGATGTGGGATCCAGAAGGATGAGGCCCCAAGTCTGGAAGGACTCAGCAAGAGTGAGGACTCAACAAGCAGTGCCTTATGGGGTGGGGAAGACTTGGGAACATGTGTGCACTGGGGAGATGCTGGAGTGAGGGCCTGGGCCTACATTTGGTCTCCCAGGTCTCCATCAAGACACTGTGTTTCGTTTAATGATCTGCACAATCACATAACAACTGGGAGGGCAAGGATGGGATCATTAAGCAAGGCAATCACATCAATCCCTTAATAATTGTCACAACTTGCAACCATAATGGGCAGTCTCCATTACGTTTTAAGTCAAATTCCTGTATACATCAGTTACCATGAATCAGATAAATTGTAATATTTATTAACTCAAGGCAATGCATACATTGTTTCCGCCTTTTCCTGTTGACAATGTAAAATGAATTAGATCCCAAGGAATTGACTGGCCAGCCTAGAGAGCTTTGTCTGTCTAGAATATCTTGATTAATGACATTGAAAGTTGCAGAGAAATCAAAAAATGAAGACTCAGGATGATCAGATCACATCCATCTTAGCTCCACCAGAGGTCCTCAGCAAACTTGTGCTAGTAATGAATGGTTGGTGAATATGACAGGAGCAAAGATGGAAAAATTAGTGTTTAACAGAACATTACCAGAATAATAGAGTTGGAAGGACCTTGGAGGTCTTCTATTCCAAGCAGGAAATCCAATACCTTTTCAGACAAGTGATTGTCCATTCCCTTCTTAGAAACCTCCAGCATCCATATCTTCTGGAGAAAAGTTTTTCCACTGATTTCTTATTCTAAATGTCATGAAATTTCTTCTTAACTCTAGGTTGGTTCTGTCTTTGATTAATGTCCTAGGAAAGCTCTCACCCCAAATTTCCTTAGAGAAGATTCAGTTACTGCATTTATTAGTGACTTTGTGGAGTTTTTGCTGAGAAAAAAATGAACTGATGATTTATGGATTTGATAATTGAAAAGGATAGATAATGGAAAGAAACTTTTTTTTAAAAAAGTTTATTTTTTATTCTCTTAGATTTCTCTTTACATTTGTCATTCTTATACATTCTTTGTTATTCCATTTAATAGGTTATAATATACAATTTGAATTGCTTTATTTACCATCCCTTCCACCTGTTGTAACACCACCTTATTTTCCCTTTCTTTTCTCCCTCCTTCCCTTGTCTACTTTCTTCCTTCCCCCCTCTTCCTTTCATTCTCTCCTCCTCTCGCCTTTATTTTTCTGTTGTTATAGATGTCACTTTCAAATTCCAGTTTATGTTTTCTTGGGATGGTATTTCCGCAAACCCAAATATAATTTAGTATCATTCCTTATTCCCTTACCTTCGCTAGTCTATCTTAACTATGATTTTCCCCTCTATTTATCTCTCTTGAATATATACTTGTATATTTAGTATTTTTTTTCTATTTGATAATGGAAAGAAACTTTAATGGAGTCATAAAGAGATGTTAATATAAATGTAATTGTGACTGCTAATAAGATTTGAGGTCACTTCTTTACTGTTATTTTTCCTTCTTTTTTCACTTTTCTACTACTTTTCTCTATTTTGCTTCTCTTAAAATTTTGTATTGTTTTTACTCTGTGGAAATTTTTTAAATAAACATTCTACCTTTCTCTCATCCATTTGTATCCATCCATCCATCCATCCATCCATCCATCCATCCATGTATGATTCCCCCCCCCCCTACTATTAATATACATAGACTTGATCAGTGTTATCTCAATTTTGTATCCGGGCTTGAAATCCAACTGCAATATGCCCACATAATTTATTTCCCCCAGAACCCCCTGGAATTATGAGACTAGTTCTCAACAAACTGACCTAAAAAGGGAAGGTTAAAGACTGGATGAAAATTGTCCAGAACCATTGGGTTTAGCAATGACTTTCTGACCATCAAATTTATCAAGGGATGCAGAACCACTCTCTCCCAAATATGAATTTATAGTTTGTATCTGTCTGTCTGTATGTTCGTCCATCTATGAGGAGAGGGGGGAGGGAGGGAGGGAGAGAGAAAGAGAGAAATTCTATGTAGTATTTGAGGCAATTTTACATATCTCAGTTCTCTCTCTGGGCGAAACATATTTGCTAATCTGGATCAATATCAAAACCTACATTGCAGGAAAGAACTCATCTTCCATTGTTTAATCTTAACCATCCTAACCGGACAGAAGAAATAACAATAAAAAGGTGTTCCTCTGTAATAAAATCCAGGCATAAGTATTGATTTGAAACTTTCTGAACTGTGGTCAAATATTTTTGGAAAGCTAAAAGTTGAGCATATACATGGCTTTCCTTTGCTTGTTTTATTCTCAGAATCTGATGCTCATTCCATTTTTCTAACCAAAGAGAAATCTATTTGCAGTGCTTAATAACAGCCAGTAAATCCATAACCAGTTTAAGCTTTCCACAAGGCCTTCCAAATTAGCAGCCATTACCACTGGATGTTCCAAAAGTTGTCACTTTCGTGTTATGTAGTTTGAAAAGCTTCCTTGTAGCTTCATGACTTATTGTAAACTATTCTGAAAGGCAACACAGAAATATGTTAAAGTCCCTTATTCTGTCTTCCATGAACATGCAATGGATTTATTGTTATTAAAAAAAGGATCATAGAAAGGATGTTTGAATCCATTTTATTAAAAGTATAAAATAAACTTTAGTTTGGAATTTATTAAATATAAATGGATATTAATGATTGTAATTTAATTGAAAAAATGTCTGATGTAACATGCGCAGTTTTGTGACACATTAAAAAAGAAATATTTTTAATTGAGTCAAATCTGAGTCCAAAATTAAATAGATTGTCCATTATCCTGAATACTTCATGAATTTTGATCAAATTAATCAGATATGTAATGTATTTTGCATTACAGCGTATAACAGGCATACACAATGCATTATGCACATATTTGGGGAGATTATGCGCTTATTTTCGTCTAATAAAAAATACAGGTTGAGTTATTCAGACTGGCTCTTTTAGAAAAAGTCTGTCATAATCAAGCAAAACATTCAAGCCACTTAAACACGAATGCAGCATCCTTTAAAAAGATCATGGGAGAAAAAGTCTCTTACAAATTGTTACTCAGCAGATTCTCCTCCTGATCTTTCTCTGCGGTTTCTGTCTGTAACAGTGCAACAGCTAGTAGTAGAGTTCCCAATGTATTTTGAATGTGTTGTTTCCAATTATATATGTTTAATATATGTTTAATCAGGGGCTGTCCTCTGCAAAATGTTACTAACAATGATGTGTATCGCATTGAAAAATGGCTAGGTAAACCTAGCCTTGATATGTAGGCATTAGTACAACCTTCCAACAACCAGCATGCCCTCCAGGCATGTAGACTTTAACCTTCAGAATAGCCAACATTGCCTGTCCTGAGAATTCTAACATTTAGATTGTATTCAGCTTGGGAAGACTGTCTTAGCAGCCATGTTGTGGTAGTCAGAATTTGGGTCTTTGAATCTGCATTCTTCTATTGATCTATTGTTGGTTATCAACTACTGTTTTAGCTAGTGTATGAGCACATCTATGCAAGTTTCATCATCTTTCCAAGTTTCATGAATCTGCTTTGATGGTTGTTGTTTGTTACTACTCAGGAAGTACAGAATCTGGCTTCCCCCATTGACTTTGTTGGAGGCCAGGTGGGAAGATTTCAAATAGAGATCACATGGCCACAGGACACTGCACCTGGTGGTTACCAAGCGCCCACATTTTGTTCATTTAACCATGGAGATGCTGCAAAGGTTGTAAGTGTAAGGACTGGTTGTAAGCCACTTTTCCAGTGCCATTGTAAATTTGAATAGTTGCTAACAAATGGTTGTAAGTTGGGGATTACTGTGGTTATAATGAGCAAACCCTGAAGAGAAAAATAAATATAACTTTATTTAACAAAACATGACTTTGGACGGTATACAACACATAAATATTAAAATACCTGATAAAACATGAAGTTAAAAACATAGGAATAAAAAAATTACAAGATAGTGGGAGATACAACCATCACTTAGCATTACACAACCATCTTTCTGACTGAAAGTACAATCTGCTTTCCATTAGTTTTGTCTTTATACAAATAAGATTATGATTTATATAAATTTATACTTTGCCCATTTACAAGGTGATTCTGGGTGGCTATACTAGAGAGAGGTTGAACTTAAATCTATCCAGGTGTCTCAGCAAGGTGTCAATTTATAGTCTCAAGTGTTTTAAAGGGCACTATATGAAAATTTGGGAAGTGTCACATGGTTACTCTAGGTAGTCCTTGACTTATGGCCACAACTGAATCTAAAACCTCTGTTGCTAAGCAACAGTTATTGAGTTTTGTCCCGCTTTACAACCTTACTTGTCACAGTTGTTAAATGAATCACTACAATTGTTAAGTTAGTAACATAGTTGTTAAATGAATCTGGCTTCCTCATGAGTTTGCTTGTCATATTGCAAATGGTGATTACATGCCCCTGAGACAATGCACAGTTAAAAATACATGCCAGTCACAAAACATTGAATTTTGGTCATATCCCTATGGAAACGCTGTAAAGGTCATGTGAAAAATGGTCAGAAATCACTTTTTCGGTAACTTCATTCACTAAATAAATGGCTATTAAGTTGAGAACTACCTATAGTCTAAACCTATCCAGTTTCCTCCAGAAGTGTTTGAAATATAGTCATGTTACCTCAGAACTGAAGACCAACATATGTGAAAGACATCAGATCACGAAGTTACCACAGAGGTTTCTACTACAGTAAAATTCTTTGCCTTTAATGTCCCATTAAACTTTTTCCTTTGTTTGAAAATGCTTCTCAAAATTCATTGTGATAAAGCCTCCGGAGCTTGGAGAGGGTGAAAAACGGGCCCAATTGGCCAACCGTACGTTCAGAAACGATCTGTTTCTGGCTTCCAGAGGGCCTCGGGCTGGGGGCGTTTTCATCCTCCCCAGGCTCCACCAGGAAGGCATCTGGAGCCCAGGGAGGGTGAAAACGGCCTCCCCCGGAAGGCTGGAAATCAGCTGGCATGTACGCTGAAGCTGACAGGTTCACCATTATCGTGCTAAGGTGATTCAGGAAAAGAGACACGATTATGTATTTATTTCAGTATTTTAATCTTGTTTTTTTTTCCCCACTACTCCCCTTCAACAAATAAGAATTGGTTGATTATAAAGTCAAGCTGCATCATATCACTATCTACATGATTCATGTAGGATACAGGACAGAAATTAAATTAAATTTTCCAGAGAAGGGAGATTGGAGCATGTATTTGCAAACTTCTCCCATCTATGCTCCTCACTACCACCTTGATAGACTAATGTTGTTAGTTAGCCCAGTTGTTCTGTCTATGTCACAGCCTTGCTAAATCACCAGACTGTCTCCTATTAAACCATTGTCACAGATCTGTACAATGCTCTCTATTTTAACTGCAGAGAGGAAAATGAATAATTCCATTGACTGAGTAGCAGATTTCCCCCTAAGCTTTTAATTTATCACCATAGACTGAACTCACATTATTGTTTCATGCACTTTAAGCTTTAAAATTGTGACATACTGTACACTACATTTTCACATAACACTCATCTGACACCGGCCTTTAAATACAACTTTCTGATGTTTATTTTTCCCATGTGTGTATTTAGCTGTAAAGTGATAACTAGAAATGTCTTTGGAACTATCTGACAGATATTGTAATCCTACAAACCTCAGTGGGACTCATCTCTTTAAAGATGCTATTTCATATCAGTTATTTAACACTTTGGGACATGATTAAGTATGAATGAAATATGCCAGGTCCCAACTGAGCAAAGCTAGTTGTAAAAGTGGAAGGAGGAGGGGACAGATTACATTTCTAATTGTCAAGAAATCACATGTTACATGTCTCTGGCTCTTTTGTATGCCTCTGAACCCACCTTTTTATTATGGGGATGTAGGACTTTTTATTATTGGGACATAAGTAATTTTTACTATAACTCAAAAGCTCTGGAAAAAGAAGCCACACGTATAAATTATCAGGATTAATTTCAATTAAATTACCAAGGTACTGAATAACTGGGAACTATCTCCGGTCCTCAAAGTTGCTGTCTTCCCAGTACCCTTGAGTCACATGACTGTATTTTACGACCTTTCTTGCTGACACCCCAAAAAGTCAATAGAAAGCTGACAGGGAAGGTTGCAAGTTGCTCTGGTAAGCACTTGAGAGAAGAGTCAAGGAGGATATCTATGTTAAAACTGAACAGCCCTCCTTCAACAGAGGAGGATGGATATAACACCACCCTTTTAGCAGTTCCAAGAAGTTTCTACATCCATATCCATTGATTTAGATGATTCTGAGGATACAGATAAACCCCAAGTGGCCTCAGAGAGCTAATGATCAACTCTCAGAGTGCTAATGGCAGATGGCTGCGAAGAATAAAAACCCTTCAATTCCCCCAGTCAGTTAGAGCTCTGGTAAGTTGCTTGCATCCTCTGCCACCTGGCAGAAGAAGACACTTCTGGCCCTGCTGCACTTGTGGGATTTACTTAACCTAGGATACCTGCTTAACAATGGCAACATGAAGTGCCCGGTATCATTGCTAAGAGATGCAGTCATGTGACATCACATATTATAATCATATCACTTAGCAATGGAAATCCTGGTTCCCAATTACCAGTATTATCCAAGGATTGCCTGTATTTAAAATATACTTTGTGTATTTTAGGTTAAGTACTAACTTATTAAATACTAAGATTAAATACTAATATTTAACTACTGGAAGAAAGTAACTTTCATGGAAATTACTTGATCAAGGAATTAATTCTACAATGAAAAATATATTCAGTCTAACTGGGCTGTCATTTGTTATGTTAATCGGCTTAAATATTTATTTATATTCTGCCTTTATTATTTTTACAAGTGACTCAAGGTAGTGAACATATCTAATACACCTTCCTCCTCCTATTCCCCTCCCCCAACAAACTTTTGAGTTGAGTGAGGCTGAGAGAGAATGACTTGCCCAAGGTTACCCAGCTGCCTTTCATGGCTAAAGCATGTCTTGAACTCATGGTCTCTTGCTTTCATGCATAGACAGGTTGTTTTGAACCAAAGTTTTTAATATGGGGATTTTAAATATGTGCATACCTTTTCAAATATTACATATTTATTCATGTATACCTACAGAGGTGGGCAGAACATGAATTAACTGGTTTGCCCAACACCAAAAATGTGTGTGCATGCTCGCCTTACGTGCATGCCAAGTGCACCTGGCCTTACACACATGCACTTTGTACACACTCATGCTGCATTAAAATCAAGGCTAAACAGGACAGCATAGTGCCGGGGTGGGTGGGCAGATATAGATGCAGTTTGCAACTACTGTTCACCTAACCAGTCTGAACCTGCAGTAGCCCACCATTGGTTACCTAATAATCTTTCTCCTTTTTAAAATCCTCATTTGCTCATATTTTTGGTCAGCATAGTGCTACATCTGTTCCTGAGGTTATTTTTACTTTTTTTTTTGCTTGTAAAAAATAAAGAAACAATTGTTTTACAGTTTTATAGTTATACTGAGTTGTTGAAAGCAATTGAGTCACCTTCTGTGAGATTGGCAGCTATATAAATATGATTTATAAATAAAAAAATAAATTGTGGAGGCTGGTTACCTGAAACACTTATGAAGCCTAAGAAAATGTATATTTGAGTCCAGTCCATCATGGAACCATATTAAATGATTCAGGGCCGTTCACTATCTCACAAAGATTTTATTTTGGGAAAAGCTAAAAGGAGCCATGCTTGATACTCTGACTTGAGCTGAAGAACAAAAGATGGTACAAAATTAATGGAATTTTTTTTTTCACTCCAGCCAATGATAGCTATCGTACACAAAGATATATTTACATAACATGGGAAACTTATGAGTACAGGTAATCCTCAAATTAAGGGACACAGTGGCTCAGTGACTAAGACACTGAGCTTGTTGATCAGTAAGGTCAATAGTTCGCCGGTTCGAAACCCTAGTGCTGTGTAACGAAGGGAGCTCCCATTACTTGTCCCAGCTTCTGCCAACATAGCAGTTGGAAAGAATGTAAAAACGCAAGTAGAAAAATAGGAAGCACCTTTGATGGGAAAGTAACAGTGTTCCGTACGCCTTCAGCTTTTAGTCATGCTGGCCACATGACCATGGATACGTCTTCGGACAGTGCTAGCTCTTCGGCTTTGAAATGAAGATGAGCACTGCCCCCTAAAGTTGGGAACAACTAGAACATATATGCAAGGGGAACATTTACCTTTAATTCTCAAATTATGACCACAGTGAAGGCCAAAATTTAAGTTGCTAAACAAGACAGCTGTTGAGGGTGTTGTCTCTTTTATGACCTTTCTTGCCACAGTTCATTAAGTGAATCATTGCAATTGCTAAGTTAGCAAAACAGTTGTTAAGTGAATCTGGCTTCCTCATTGACTTTGCTTGTCAGAAGGTCGCAAAAGGAGATCAGAAGACGCAGGGACACTTGATACCTATGAACCAGTTGCCAATCATCTCAATTTTGATCATGCGACTATGGGGATGTTGCAACGGTCATATGTATAACCATGAGACCCTTATTTCCAGTGATGTTATATAACTTTTGAATAGTCACTAAACAAATGGTTGGGAGTTGAGGACTACCTATAGAGTTAACAAGATGCTATGCTTGGACCTGTCAAACTGTTTTTCAGTATGGGATGGTTTGGATGCACAGCTTGCCAAGGGGAAAGGATGGGTCTTCTACCACTGGCTGAACCAGAAACTACCCAACTCCTAGTTCTGCCCCGGGTTCAGCAGTAGGAAGGGGGGGGGAAGAGGGGGGGCAAAAGGCTGCCTCATCCAGTTCAGACTTCTGAATCTGGATGACATGCGTATATTCCATACCTGAAAAACCAGCAAATGCTTCTTTCTTTCCTTTCCTCCTTCTTTTAATCCTCCCCGATCAATTATCACCTATTTAACCCGTCTAGGCAGGGGGATGCCAAGGCAGGAGCCCCAGGCGTCCCAGGGCTTCCACGAAGTGACATTTAGCACATCTGCGGCTCCGGAGCCGTCAATGGAGTGAAAGACGGTGATCCTGGCCCTTAACCCAGGGGCAGCCCGCCCCCCCCCCCGCTTCCTTCCCGTTTCGCTTCGCCCGGTGTTCCCGCCCGCTTGGCAGCAAGCAAGGCACCGACCTTCCCACCCACTTGAACCGGAACCGTTTTTGCAAAAGGCAGCCCGGAGGTTTTTCTGCTGCTGCTGTTGCTTTTGCTGCTGGGGAAGGAAGAGCCTCAACGGGTCTTCTGCTGCTGCTGCTGCCCCTCCTCCTCCTCCTCTTTCCCCTTTCCTGTAGGCCACTGGCTGGAAGCCACCGGTCCGGGCCAGCCGAGAAGATTTAAAGCTGCCGGCCATGGCGCTAAGGCTGCAACCGCCTCCTCCTCTTCCTCAACAGCAGCACGAACAGCTCGCACGACGGCCGACTTAGCCCAGTTTTGCAGCAGTGCATGCCACTGCCAGTGCAGGAGGTTGCATGAGCCTCCGGGCGCAGCGCAGGCAGAACAGCGGGGCCGGTGGGAACCAGAGGCGCTGTGCACGCCGCCGCCGCCCCCTCCTCCTCCTCCCCCAGCGGTGGTGCTGGTTCTCCAACCCGTGTATGGCTTCACACCACACCAGCCGCTGGTAACTCCCGCCGCTGTTGCTGCTGCTCCTGCCACCGCCACCGTCTTAGTCCCCGTCTGGCTTCTCCTCCCCGCCCCGCCTCCTCCGCTCCTCTTCTTCTACTACTACCCCGCCTGGGTCCAGCCTCTCTCGACTGCCTGCCCGGTCCCGGCGGCGGACAACATGGGGAACGTGACCTCTTGCTGCGTCTCGTCCAGCCCCAAACTGCGGAGGAATGCCCACTCGCGGCTGGAGTCCTACCGGCCCGACACCGAGCTGAGCCGCGACGACACGGGTTGCAACCTGCAGCATATCAGCGATCGGGAGAATATCGACGGTAAGACGCGAGTCGGGGGGAGGGGGAACGTACGAACACTCCAGCGCGGGTGGGAGAAGATCAGCGGCGACTTACGCAAGACAAGATAGGAAGGAATAGTTTGGGGGTTTTTTTTGGGGGGGGGGAGGGTGAAGGAAGACTAGTTTGATCCTCCCGCGCTGGTGTTGTTTTAATCCCCCCCCACACCTCTGCCCCCCCCCCCAGTTGAAAACTAAGCATCAACTGTGGGACGCTTGGGTGTGGTAGCAAGGCGGCAGTGCCCCTGGGCATGTGCAGTCTGCACTTGCTGGGTGAGAAAGCGGGCCTCAGAGCCCTATTTGCGGGGTTTGCAACTCTCGGGCAGTGAGTAATGGGTGACTTGAATGGTTTTCACTTGGGGAGTAGTAGTGATGGGGTTCCCACCGGTCCCAGACTTGGGCACCTCAAAAGTGGGTAGGCAGGTTGGAAAACCAAAGCAGTTGTTTTGAAGGACTGTGTGGGAGCAACTCAAACTTTAATCCCTTAGCCTTCATCGGAGGCTGAACTTGGAGGTCTTTCCCATTCTTCTGGCTGTCCCAACTATGTATGGCTTGCAAATTCAAGCCCCCCCCCCTTTTTCCAGGAGTCCATAGAAGTTCTCCATCTGTGACAAAAAAGAGTCTTTTTTTTACAGGAAAACTGGAAACATCTGGCTGAAATGAAGATTCAAATGTTATAAATAAATAAATAAATAAATAAATAAATAAATAAATAAATAAATAAATAAATAAATAAATAAATAAATAAATAAAGTTGGGGGTTGGAATGAAGATTCTGCCTCTATCTGTTTAACCCTATATGTAAAGAGCCAGTTTGGTCTAGTGGGTTAAGGCACCAGAAAGCAAGAGGCTCCTAGTTCAAGTCCTACCTTATCCATGAAAGCCAGCTTGGCGTCAGTGTCAGCCCAGCCAATCTTGCAAGGTGGTTGTGGCAAAATAGGAGGAGAAAGGTGAGATGGATTTTTTTGCTGCCTTGAATTATTTGTGAAATAATATATAGGCAGGCTATAAGGATATAAATATTTGGTGGGCTGAAACAAAAATTCTGCATCTTATACTAATATATATAAAGAATCAGGTAGGCATCAGGCTACAATCGAGAGGCTCTGAGTTCAAGTCCTTTCTTAGCCATGAAAGCTACCTTAGCAAGCCAGTCATACACTTAGCCCAGTCTACCTCGCAAGATTATTGTGGGAGAAATAGAAGAAGGAAGGTGTGTTGGATATGTTTGCTGCCTTGAGTTAATTTATGAAAATAATACAGGCAGGATATAACTAGATATAAATGTTTTAAATAAATGGGAGGCTGAAATAAAGATTCTGTCCCAAGCCTCTCAGTCTTTAAAAGGGAAGCCATGACAATTATTTTATAGCATACACTAAATAATCCATACATGTTCCTTTAGCTCCTTTTGCATTCTAACAGAGGGATGTGGGGAAATGGTGGGTGAAGTAACCTCATAGTCACTGGTGGTTTCTCACTTGTGTTCCTCTGGAGCAAAGAATTTGGACCATAATTTCCCTCCTTACTTCCATCAAACCATATTTCTTCTAGATGTAAAAAGTGTTCCACAGGAGAGTCTTATTCTCATAGGATATCCTCAACAGAGCACTATAGAGGCAATTGCTTTTGGCGAGAACAGTTTGGGGTTGTGAATGGGGCACTAGGAAGAGGGTCTCTACTATTGTTTCCAACTTCAGAAACCAGACAATCAAAAATAAGTAAGAAAGAATCTTCCCAGGTGATTTTTTAATAAAAAAAAATATTTTCCCTTTTGCTGTCTGGGCATTAGACATGGTCTTATATATGAGCATGTTTGGTCTTATAAAACACTGAGAAATGCTAGCTTTTGGTATGGAATAACAGATTTCTTCTGTATGGAGATGTTTGCAAGGCCAAAGTGCTCAAACAAGTCAAGATAGTGGCTGAAAATGGTACCCATTTTTATGGATGTCTTGTGAGGAGCATGTGAAAAGGGGCACAGTTTGGGTTGTGATGGCCATCTTGACTTATTTGCCTGTCACCCCCCCTCAGCACTGCCGTTCCTCCTAATCCCTATTTAAGTTATAGTTTGGGGACAAATTGGGATCACTTGATGCCACTTACAGCACTAGTTAACATGATATATAGAGCAAGAAGCCTTATTCTTGAATGTTACTTGAAAACAGGGAAATCTCATTTACCTGTCAAATCAAATGAATGCTTTGGTGAACTGAAATGCAATTCTTAGTCTCTTTTTTATGTCTGCCTTTAAATAAACTTTGGTTGCTGTTCCATATTATAACCAGATATTTAAATGAGTATAACTTACTTGGGAATATGGCATACATTTTTTTCTTAAATAATGTGTGGAATTTGATCCAGTTGCAATATTACTTAGGTTTCCTTCAGTGTCCCACAGTATTTAGTAGTATTTATTCCTAGATGTGAATGTTAGGATTATATACTAAAGATCTACTGTCTTAGCTTCAGTGGTTAATCTTAGATTACAGTAACACTTACTTTTTTATGATTATTAATATAGAAAAAGGGATGGTTATGATTGTTAATACAGAAAACGAGGGTAGTCCTTGACTTATAGTCATTTGCTTACATATTGTTTGATGTTACATTGACATTGAAAAAAGTGACTTATGACTATTTTTTACACTTTATACCATTGCGGTATCTCCTTGTCATGTGATCAAAATTTGGATGCTTGACAACTGGTCCATATTTTATGACAGCTGCAGTATCCTGGGGCCTGGATGTGATCAGTTTTTGATACCTTCTGACAAGCAAAGTGTGGGAACGCCAGATTCACTTAAAAATTGTGTTATTAATATAATGACTGCAGTGATTCACTTAACAACTATGTCAAGAATGGTCGTGAAATAGGGCAAAGTTCACTTAATTGTCTTGCTTAACAACAGAAGATTTGGGCTAAAACATGATCATAAGTTAAGGACTACCTATACAGCATTTACTTTTGGAGTAAAATAATTATCATGAAAATGTTTGTGTGTGCATGTGAAATAATCCAAAATCTTTTGGATTTTTCATTTCGGTAATTTTGTAAACCTGGATTTGATACCTTGTTACACCACTAGATGTTTTTAAGAAGAAATTGGATGGCCATTTGTCCAGAATAGTATAACCTGAGCCGGGGGTTGGACTAGAAGACCTCTAAGGTTCCTTCCAACACTATTTAGTCTATGTTCTAAAAGCTACAGCAAAAGAAAGATTTGGCTGGCCTCTCTATCAGTGCATTAATTGTTGAAGTTACATTACAGGTAAAATTATTAGTAGACTAGTGTTGCTGTAATGGTACAGTGATATTAAAGAATACCCCGTGATATATAAGAAAACTTTTAAGGTCACTAACCCTAACAGACACTAATCTGGCTGTGGCTGATCATGATAAGTTTTTTTTTTTCAAACGGAAACTTGGTTTTTGGTGTTTATCAAATCAGCGAAAGGGCACTTTTGTTTCTCAAAAGGCACAGTGGTGCACAGTACTTTAGTCAGAACATTAAATAACTGAGTCAGAGATGAAAGCTTTGGTACAGAATGTAATATAATTCCTAGGGACAGTTGACATGGAAATACATGGCCAATTATGGCATTTTTTTTCTCTATATGAGTGATGTTTTCCACTATTAACAACTGCTATGTTGAGTTTACTAAATGGTTATGCTGTGCTCCATATTAGGGTGGTTTTATTATGGTTTCATCTTAATTTAATAGTTTTTTTCTCGGAATACATACATATATGCGTACATATTATCTATCCTGTCCGTCCATCCTCTGACACTTTATTTAAACTATATTTGAATATCAGTGATTGCATGACTTCTGATATTTCATAGACTAAATAAACTACTTATGCTAATTGAATTTCAAGTTTTTGCAAACAGCAACTATTATATGAACTTCATTTGTTAGGTTCTTCATGCTGCTAAAAAAAAAAATTCTACTTCTTAATTGGTGTTGCCTGATGGAAAGTAAGTAAAACTGAGTGTAGAAATGTATAAATGCTGGTAAGGAGCTTCTTCTGTCCATGAATATCCTCAAAGTGGATAAGGGAGAAAGTGAAGAAATGTATGAAAACTCTTATCCTTTCATATTAGTGTCATGATGCACTTTTGTCATTTTGAATATTTATGGCTAGCTGTGGACAACTCTGCAATGGATTATTGTAGGTCACGAGTCTCCAAACTTGGGCAACGTTAAGATTTGGGGACTTCAACTCTCGGAATTCCCCAGCATTTTTGGAGACTCCTATTGTAGGTGATTAATGTTCGCCATACGAAATAAAAATGACTTTCTATAAAAACATTTCTGCCCACTTTGCAACGAAGAAATGAAATTTGGGTATGTCAAGAAAAATAGAAGTTGAATGCAATAGAGTTGGAAAGCTTAAGAAGTATGCATTGTAAAATAAGAGATGGAATAGATATTGAAGGTAAGATACCACACAGTCACTAAATTGTATAGGTTCTCCTGTTTGAGCAGCAGGCTGGACTAGAAGACCTCCAAGTTCCCTTCCAGCTCTATTCTGTTCAAATGTTTGAATGGATATGGATTGAGTTCAAGCATGCTATACACTATTAAAAAAGCATGTTGTGATGGTTGATGTTACATAAATAATGAATTAGGGTCAAATAGTAAAGTAAACATACGAAGGAAGACTGAATAGGCTGAAAAGACCAAGAAACTGTTAGAAGGAAGCAAAAAGGTTAAAGAACCAAAGATGTGACATGAAGAAGTGCATGAATATAATAGAAACAAGGACAGTTTAGAACACTAGAAAGGCATGAAGGCTATAATGAAAGTTGTTGATGTAAAGTAGATTTAGCTTTTTTTTTTCTTTAAAAAAAATCATGCCTTTAATTTCTTTATCATCTTGTTTCTTTCCTATACTTGTCATAATGCTGCATACTCTGAAAGAGAACAGCATAATAGACAAATAAATATGTTTAGTTGCTTGCAGCTGGAGGGTGTTCCATAAGCATAGCTCTTAAATCCTGACTATCCAGACATTTAACCTCATATTCAAGAAATAGCTTACTCAGCCTTCTGCTGTGAAGAAGCACCAAGTGGCTTGAAGTATTTTTGGAACAAGAAAAAACCAGAAGGTGTGTGTGACGGCAGGTGTAAGTATAACCATAGGTGGCCTGAATTAGTGACACCACAGTGGAGTCATGAACTAAACAAACTCAGCCATTAGTATAGTTGGTCCTTGACTTACAACCATTTGTTAGTGACCATTCAAAGTTACAATGGTCTGAAAATGACATAACTTGTCTTCACGTGACCATTGTCATATCCCCTGCAGTAAAGGATCAAAATTATAGCCCTGACCACAGGCATGTTTTTATGATGGTTGCAGTGTGCTGTGATCATGTGGTTGCTATTGCTTAATGATCATATGTTTCACTTAACAACCATAACAAAAAATGTCTTAAAATTAGGCTTAACTCACCTAACAACTGCTTCCCTTAGCAATAGAAGCTCTGGTGCAAACTGTGATTCTAACTCAAGGGCTACCTGTAGAAGAAAGACCAGGCCAGTTAATCTTAGTTTGCATAGCAATGAAGGTGCTGTTCTAAGATATGTTTTATTTTCTTATTCCTTTTCAATTTCCTTATCAAAAAACAACAGTTTCTTTCGGCTAGAAAGAGATATCTAGAAAAAAAAGTGCAAGGGAGAAACTTGACTTGAAACTCAAAAACCGTTGTAAATATCTCAAGATGAAATCAAAAACATCAGTTTACACAATATAGGGGCAGTTAACATCTACATAATAGGTGTTGATCTGAAGCTGAAGTATGGAAAGGTCTGTTCATGTGAAGATGACTCTTTTCTTAATAAAATGAGTCAATGGAATAATCAATATCAGAAAATTAAAAAGGCATTTATGGTAAAAATTGGCAAAGTGTAGGAAACAGCATCACTGCTAACGTGAGTTGGGTAGGTGAACGCTGGAGACAGAATGGATTTCACCTTCGTTACAACCATCCAAATTCCTGTGAAAAAAACTCTTTAATCCAAGTACATCAAATGTAGATTTCTCTAGAGTAGAGATTACAGACATGAAAATGTTGAAGAACTGATCAAACTTGCTTTGGAAGGAAGGTTATTTGCCTATTTCATTCCTTAGCTGAAAAATGATCATGTTAAGTTCAGAGACAATAATTTTCCTGCTATTATTATTTCTTAGATAGGGTTGTCTTAATGCCACAAATCAATCAAGGGTATTATTGTACTTGTGGGTCTTGTGAAAATCATCTATAGCTCTGGTTTCTTCTTGTAATAAAGCCCTCTTGTTTGACTCACATTTTTCACTGTCAAATCTAGACAAAATGGAATCCTATGTAATTCTGTCCCTAATAAAATGTTGATTGTATGCTAAATTTGTTTTGCATGATTGACAAACTCTTTTCAAGGGATTGTTCTCAAAGTGATTTATTTGCTAGACAGGGATGTTTATTTCCTTTAACCTAGAATGCAAGAACAGCTTCAATTCAGGACAAAATTGCTCAAGAATTTTTAAGTGTGCCAACAACATGAAAAGACTGTAATAGCCACAAAACATTCATTTTAAAAATACTGTTTTTCGGTGGCTGTTTAAAATGCTTTACTTCAAAATAAATTACAATGCAATCACACAGTTAAAATGTTTTGGGATATATTTTGTGTGTAATTTGAATGAAATGTTAAATGTATAAATTGGAGAGAATATATTTTTGGTTATTAAACAACAAAGATGATTAGGGGACTGGAGGCTAAAACATGAAGAACGGTTGCAGGAACTGGATATCAATTTTGTTGTATTTATTTTGTACAATGACAATAAAGAATATACTATATGTCTAGTTTAATAAAAAGAAGGACTTGGAGAAACAGGATAGCAGTGTTCCAATACTTCAGGGGCTGCCACAAAGAAGAGGGAGTCAAACTATTCTCCAAGGCACCTGAGGGTAGAACAAGAAGCAATAGGTGGAAACTAATCAAGGAAAGAAGCAACTTAGAACTGAGGAGAAATTTCCTGACAGTTATAACAATTAATCAGTGAAACAACTTGCCTCCAGAACAGTGGTGGGTTCCTAAACAGTTTACTACCGGTTTGCTCGTGCTCGCTCACGCTCATGTGCAGAATCATCAGGGTGGGTGGGCGGAGCCTGCCGTTGCTGCCACTACTAGTTTGGCCAAACCGGGCTGAACCAGGATCAACCCACCTCTGCTCTAGAAGTTGTGAATGCTCCAACACTGGAAGTTTTTAAGAAGATGTTAGATAACCATTTGTCTGAAGTGGTGTAGGGTTTCCTGTCTAAGCAGGGGGTTGGACTAGAAGACCTCCAAGGTTCTTTTCAACTCTGTTATTCTATTCTAAACCATTTTATAGCCTTTGTAATTCTAGCTTATACAGAAGGGGAAAATGCCAGAGTACTTATATATATGCTTTCTTATTAAAATATGAGTCTTTTCTCAATGTTCAATTAACAAATCAGTGAATTCCAATTATTGGAATCCAATATACATAAATTTTATACTTGACCATAATTTTACAGCGAAATCTGAACCAGCTGTATGCAAACAAGGAATAGCCCTTTGAGTTTTTATCTAACAGTTTTCGCTGTTGTTTAGAGAACAAGCCACAGATAATCACAGTGGTTTTATCTCTTGATAAAGTGTAGAAAATACTGAGATTTCTAGTAAAATGTAATCATGCAGGCTATTCATTCAGTAGATGTGACATATTGCTATGTAAAAAATGTTTATAATTTGAAATATTACTAGCATGCATTGCCATTGAAATGTCAACCAATGCATGGTTGATGGAATTGCACATTCACGTACAAAAACCAGTTGTCACACAATTGTTCTAAGAGTTGAATTGCTTTAGCTACTTAAAATATCCACTGTCATTTATATAGAGACCAGCAACAAAGCAACTGTGACAAAACCTTTCACTGCTTTGTGAATGAATCTATGTATTACGTTTCCAAAGAAATGGGCAGCTATAGAAAAATAATTATTTAGCATACAATGGCGTGGGTAGTTTTTTTTGTAAAGCAGCTGGCATAAAAATGTGATATATGACGCTGTGTAATTACATCTGTCAGATGTTAGTGTATCCCATGTGAAGAGAACAGGGAAGTTAAGGAAGAATGGGGATAGCAAATCAATACCAAACCAAAGTTTGTTTAGTTTTCCTACAAAGTTTCCCATGTGCATCACTGATTCAGCAATTTATGGGTCTAGTGTCTGTTATGACATTCTTCTTGCATTCCTGAGACCTTTTCACGATTTCCAGATAATCAGTAACAGAATGTGCCTTGTCTCCTTTTGTCCCTGTTGCATGAATCCTGGTAAAGTTTATTGCCAATATAGAAGCGGACACAATTCTCCTGTTTTGTGTTCAACTTTGTTGCTACTATAGCCAAATTTAAAACAAGGGATTTGGTGGTAGAGAAACACTTCTGAAAAGCCTAATTCGGCTTTTAAATTTGGAATCTAATTCCAGTTCTTGCTACATTTATTTATTTACTTATTTTAGTTTTTTTTAAAAAAAATCCTATCTTTATTACTTTCATAAATAACTCAAGGTGACGAACAACCCTAATATAAGTAGTCCTTGACTTATATCAGTTCATATGGTGACCACTCAAAGTTACAACGGCAGTGAAAAAGTGACTTATCATTTTTCACACTTACAATCACTGCAGCAACCCCATGATTAAGTTATCAAAATTCAGACACTTAGCAACTGTCTCATATTTGTTTGTTGCAATGTCCTGGGATCGGGTGTTCATCTTTTGCAACCTTCTGATAAGCAAAGCCAATGAAGAAGCCAGATTCACTTAACAACTTCATTATTAAGTTAACAGCTGCAGTGATTAATTTAAAAAAATATGAAAAGAAAGGTCGTAAAATGGAGCAAAAGTCACTTAAAACTGTCTCGCTTAAGAACAGAAATTTTGGGCTCAATGGTAGTCATAATTCAAGAACTACCTGTACTCCTTCCTCCTTAGTGGTGGGTTTCCATTTTTTTTACTACAAGTTTGCTCGTGTGTGCGTGCTTGCGCGACGCTTCTGGAGCCTCCTGCCGCTGCCACTATTGGTTCGCCCGATCTGGGCCGAACCGGAAACAACCTACTTCTGCTCCTCCTCTTTTCCGTCAATAACAACCTCATGAGATGCATTGGGCTGACAAAGAATGACTGGCCCAAAGTCATCTAGCTCGCTATCATGACTACAGCAGGACCAGAACCCAGAGTCTCCTCTTTTCTAGCCTGGTACCTTAACCAGTAGACCAAAGTGGCTCTCTATAACAAGGGTGTCAAACCCGCGGCCTGCAAGCCACATGCGTCGCATGCTGGCCATGCACATCCTGTTTAGTGAAGGAGGGGAAAAGTCACGATACATCATGTGACAACAACGTGACGCCGTGAGTTTGACACGTCTGCTCTGATAGAGCCTCTATCTCATTTCTTGCTACATTTATTTTATGGCAAATGACCAAGGAGAGCAGTATTTGCAACTATTTTTCAATATGTTTGGTAAAATAGTATGGCAAGTTGCAGACACCATGCCTAGGTGCTTCCTTAAGCCATTTCTATTTTCCTTCATATGGAAAGAAAGTCTGTTTGAAAAGATGAATGATGTTGGAAATTCCAGTTATAATTTTTATCCTCTTCCCTCTTCTGTTGGCTAGTTCTAATGCTGAATTTTTATTTCTTCTCAATTTCTTGCCTTTTCCTATTCTCCAGCTCCTGTCCTTTTAGCTTCTGTGAATTTATGTCATCCAAAAGTCTATTTTTTTCTTGCCTATCATTTCCTTGCTAAACATGCCCAAGTTCTGTAAATGTTTCCTGCTAAATTAAACTCCCTAAATGAATTGGTTAAAATTGTATTTCATTAAATAGGTTTATTGTTAGTACTGTATGCCTTTCCAAATCCAGTCAAAATTACATTTAGAGGAGAATTATCTTAATTGAGTTGTTAAGGTTGATAGGAGACAGTTTCTGCCGTCATCTTCTATACAGAATTTTTATAAGGTTGGTTCAGCATTTTATTCTTAGCTGGGCATGATGGAACATTTAATAGATAATGTATTTTATGTAGAATGTGACTGATCAGACCAGAAAAATAATGTCACTATTATTTCTAGGGTCATTGTGATTTCAACATGAAAATTTGTATTTTCTTGGCCCCTCTAATACATGAGACAGCTTTGTATAATTGAAATGGTGATGCTCCTTAAAGTCAGAACTATTGTCTAGCTCAGAGTGTCAAACTCAAGGTCCATGGTCCAGATCTGGCCCACAATGTGGTTAGATCTGGCCCGCAGGGCTGGAAACAATGAAGGACTGGCTCCTGGCACCTCTGCCCCAGCTCAGCCGGGTGCTGATCTACAACTTGGTGGTGGCCATCCAGGTGGAAAAGCAGTGAGATCCGTGGGGCCGCCCTGGAGCCAGTGAGGTGGCGCCCAGCCCCTTGTGCGCACGCTGGAGACAGTAATCCCCCACTCCCACCTGGGCCACCACAGGTGCCCCCAACATGAGCAACATCGAATTGCACTC
Source organism: Thamnophis elegans (assembly GCF_009769535.1). Classification (NCBI taxonomy): domain Eukaryota; kingdom Metazoa; phylum Chordata; class Lepidosauria; order Squamata; family Natricidae; genus Thamnophis; species Thamnophis elegans. The sequence goes on along the minus strand of NC_045558.1, from coordinate 18,206,183 downwards.
CCACCAGGCCGCACTAACCCAGCCCCCCAAGGTCAGCCACAACCCTGGTGCAGCCCTCAATGAAATTGAGTTTGACACCCTTGGTCTAGCTTATATATCATACTAAGCCATGGTTCTTTACTTATAGTTTGTGAATTAGCCAGAGTTGACTGAGTTTGTTCATCATCACCCATTATGCTAGGCAGAATTGAAGCTTAATGTGATATATGAACATTGTATAAAGGACCTTAATAAAGACTAAAAGAGTTTTTCTTTAAAAAATTGCTCTTTATTGGGAGATTGGAATGGAACAGCCTCACTTCAACTAGACGGAGCTTCGGGCAAAAATATTAAAATAAACACAAGGAAAATGATCAAAAGTTTTTATTTTATTTGATGGGCAAATTAGGGTTTGTTGATATATGGAGCCAGTAAGATGGCAATATATTAGACATTTCTCTGGAGAAACAGATGATTACTTAAAGGAACAAAATTTGCCAAGGATTATAGAGGAGCAGAAACATATAACAATAAGGACATTTGTGCAGCTATAAAAAAGATTAAAACAGGAAAGGTGCTTGGATCAGATAAATGACCAGGTTCTTATTATAAATGTTTTGAGAATGAACTTTTGCAACCTCTACAAAATACGATGGATTTTATTTTACAGGGAAGAAAGATCCCAGAAAATTGGAAAAAGGCCAAAATAGTATTAATATCTAAAGACGAACAAGATTTCACTTTAAAAAGAAACTATAAACTGATACCATTATTGAATAATGAATACAAGTTGTTTTACAACAATATTGGCTGATCAGTTAAAAATAATTTTTCAATAATTTATTCATGTGGATCAATGTGGATTTTTATCTAAAAGATAATTATCTTGTAGTTTCTAAACAATAGGCAACCATAAATGACTAATGTGTCATAAGATACTAGAATTTTTGCCAAGGGAATACTAAATAAGATCAAGAGGATAAGTTGTGGCATAAGAATTCAGCTATTAATGGTTTTATTGTTTATCATTATCAGAAAGATTTAAAGTAGGCAAAATAATTTATGATACAGGTAATCCTTGACTTATGACCACAACTGAACCTAAAAATTATTTTGCTAAGTGAAACATTTATTTAGTTTGCCATGGTTGTTGAATCACTGTAGTTGTAATGATAATAATACACGGTTGTTAAGTGAATCTGGTTTCCCCCATTGACCTCAAGACTGGACTACTGCAATGTGCTCTACATGGGGCAGCCCTTGAAGAGTATTCGGAGACTTCAACTCGTCCAGAATGTAGCCGCACGAGCGATTGTGGGTGCACCTCAGTACACCCACGTTACACCTATCCTCCGCGAGCTGCACTGGCTACCGATCGGTCTCCGGATACGCTTCAAAGTGCTAGTCGTAACTTATAAAGCCCTTCATGGTATTGGACCTGGGTACTCGAGAGACCGCCTGCTGCCAATTACCTCCCAAAGACCCATTAGATCACACAGGGTCGGCCTCCTCCGGATTCTGTCTACCAGCCAATGCCATCTGGCTATTACCTGGAGGAGGGCTTTTTCTGTGGCAGCTCCGGCCCTTTGGAACGAACTCCCCGCAGAGATTCAGACCCTCATCTCTCTCCAGGCCTTCCGGAAAGCCATCAAAACCTGGCTGTGCCGGCAGGCCTGGGGTTGACGAGTTCCCCTCCCCTCTCGACCTGTGTGGCTGTGTGATTCTTGGCTATTTTAACTACTTGTATTGTGTTCTATATTCCCTTTCCCCCCTTTGAGTTGTTCGCCGCCCTGAGTCCCTCCCGGAAAAGGGCGGCATATAAATAAAACAAATCTAATCTAATCTAATCATTGACTTTGCTTTCAGAAGGCCGCAAAAGGTGATCACATGACCCCAGCAACCGTCATAAATGGGGGCCAATTGCCAAATTTCCAAATTTTGCTCACATGACAATAAGGAATTCTGCAACGGTCGTAAGTTTGAAAAATCATCATAAATCACTTTTTTCAGAACGGTCACTAAACAAATGGTTGCAAGTCAAGGACTACATGTATTGAACATTATAAAATGATTTTAAAATGGATTGTGTACAAATGAGCATGTGATTGCTGAAATGTTTAAACTTTTATTGAAACTTGAAACAAAGGAAGTGAAGTGAAATAACGTATGATATAGTGGGCAAAAAGTTTATTTATAATATAGCACTATTTGTTTCTAATTATGATTGGATTAATGAACTTCCATGCAGGGAGAAGTGATATAACATTCTAAATATATACATGTACAGTAAGATGTGCATAGCATGTCACCATTCAAATTTTTAGAATTGCCCTTTCAGTTGTGAATGTGAATAACTCCTGCTGGGGTTAAAAGTGTATGAAAATTATGGTATGATGGCACCAACCCAAGAAATGTTCTTTCATCTTCCTAGGATTACATAGTGAAGACAGTGCATTAACAAGTGGTGAGCACTGGAACTTGGTTTTCCAGCTGTTGCTTGCTATATTTTATTAACCTTTTCAAAGGCTATGCATGTTTTCCCTATGAAACCAATATAGGAACCATCACTTATTAAGGTTTTTTTTAAATTAAATTTCATTTCATTCATTTTATTGGTCTTGTATGCCGCCCGCTCCCGAAGGACTCCGGGCAGCTTACAATAAACAAAGGAAGGGGATAAATAGACAAATAGACAAACAACAATTTAAAATACACAACATTCATAGTTACAGTGGGGCTGGCTATTTCAACAGCCCCCCAGCCTGCTGGAGCATATATGTTTTCAATATCCTCCTCATTTTACCCAATCTCTCTATGGCTGCTATACATTATATTCCCAATGTCCATTCTATTGTATTCTATTCTCCATTCTATTGTAGATGCAATAATTACGTACCTCCTCAAATCAAGTAACCTTTAGATGTTTCCGGACTGCAATTCCTAGAATTTCCTATGAATTTTTTTAAAAATGACATCCTGCTCCATGTTGGGAAACTTGGATGTTTTCCCCATTTTCAACATTCTCACCTTTTATGCCTTTTGCTTCATCTCTGCCATGAAGTATCATTTTTTGCCATTTATTTTGAGAGGAAATAGTATTAGCAATACTCTAATAAGCTAGTTTTAGAGAGGGTGGAAAAATGGCTTGGTAGGTCATTTTTAGCAACAAGAGAATTGTTTGTTTCTAACAGATCAAGTTCACTGTCAAGGACCTTGGTATATTAGACTAGCTATTAACCTGGTGTTGTCTGGGTATTTGTTTATCCCAATCCTGTATTAGACATTCACAAGTGTCTGGACCAAATGTAATTTCTAATGTTGGATTTTCCCCCTTACCAGAGGAAGCCCCCTGTGAAGTACTGTGAAGCTGTTATCATTGCAATTCCACTGGGCTGTACAGTAGAAGCCATTTTAAGGCACAACAGGCTGTAGCTTAACAGAACACCCACCAGAGGGGTATTAGGGGTGTCTTACCCATATAGTATTTGTTTCCAGAGAGCAAGTCATCTGTGTACCAAGTTTGATTGGAATAGCTAGAGGCATTCCAGTGTTATGCTGGAACATAACCACCCTCCCCTTCACACATACAGAGCCATTTATATAGAGAGATGATTTTCCAGGAATTCGTATCAATTAATACTTTTGCTCTCTCTCCTATTAAAGGGAGAATTACTAAGGCTTTTTGTTTTCATTATTTCATCTCCCTATATTTTTAATCCAGGTAGTCTTTGACTTATGACAACAATTGAGCCCTAAATTTCGATTGCTAAGGGAGGCAGTTGTTAAATGAATTTTTGCCTCATTTTACGACCTTTCTTGCCACAGTTCTTAAGTGAATCACTGCAAATTTTACATTAGTAACCCGGTTGTTAAGTGAACCTGGCTTCTCCATTGACTTTGCTTGTTAGGAGGACACAAAAGTGGATCACATGATCCCGGAACATTGCAACCGTGTGTTTTTTTTGCAAACCCAGATTGTGCATTGTTTAGGTTTGTATTTGTAAATGGTATGAAAAATCCATTAGTTACAAATGCACATTCTTTTAAATTAAATTGGTGTGAGGAGTTGTACCTTTAATTTCACTAAGGTAGCAGAACTTCCAAATCCAGCAGCCTACAATTAATAAATCAAATATAATTTTTTGTTAGAAGTATTTGAAATATAGTAAGGCTTTTAATAAAAATGCTTGGCTCAGGTTTTGGATACAATGACTGATTTTTACTAAACAGAAAGTAATTGAACAAGAGGGACATTTGTTAGTCAAGTGTACTAAGTAATCTTGACATTACTCCTTTTCTTAAGCTTAGATTTAAAACTGTAATCATGAGATTTAATTAGCTAAAGATTTTTATCTTGCAGTTGCTTTGATTTTGCATTCCAGGTATTTGAATATAATTGTGGTGGAATTTACAAAGTCATTACTTCTGCAAACACATTTGAAATTGATAAGAGTTATGTCACACGGGAATACAACTGTGTTGAGCTCTGTTTTGTAATTATTTCAGACATTTCCCACACTGATAAAACATGGCCTGCTTTTTGGTAAGCGAATATGTATGACATATTTCACCCCAAGGATCAGATACCCACAGAGATGACAAGAGGATGAACATGTCTGGAAGCTCTATCTTTATTGTGTTCCAGCAAACAGTATCCATAATAGATATTTGACAGTTTCTTGAGTGAATTTATGCCAGGTTAGATTTTAAACTCTTCCCAATTCATTGCACAATCATCATCTCAGAATCAGAACACTCAAATTTCTTCTTATCTCTATTTTTCGTAGATAATATTCCTGTCAGTAGTTTCTGTTACCAAGAACATACAGGGGTGAAATCCAGCAGGTTCGGACAGGTTCTGGAGAACCGGTAGCGGAAATTTTGAGTAGTTTAGAGAACCGGCAAATGCCACCTTTAGCTGACCCCCAAGTGGGATGGGGATTTTGCATTATTCTTCCCCTGGAGTGGGGTGGGAATGGAGATTTTGCAGTATTCTTACCCTGGAGTGGGATGGGAATGGAGATTTTGCAGTATCCTTCTCCTGCCACACCCACCAAGCCATGCCCAGTAAGCCACGCCCACCAAGGCACATCCACAGAACCGGTAGTAAAAAAAATAGAATTTCACCACTGGAACATAAGCATTTCAAATGGCAAAAGACAAGAATTTACCTTTAGAAATAGAAGAAAGAGTTTGTTGCCCAGATTGAGGGGTCACTGCAAATCCAATATGGGACCTCTATAGCATTCAGTGGGACACAATCAGCTTGTCAGTGTCACTGATCCTCCCCAGATCTCTGGACTGTGGTGGAACCGTGAGACTTTTATTATACTGTTGTTTCGTTAACAGCTGTTAAAATGCAGCACCAATACTTCCTGATTGGCAGACAAGTCAGTTGTAAGAGTGGTTTTCTGTAGTAGCAGATGTGCTAAGTATTTTTACACTTTAGCATGTTGCGGTAAATGTGTCATTATAGCCTGATAGGTATGTTAGATTCTACTGTCTTTCCTAAATACATGTCATGATTCTGGCCCTATTCCATCCCCAAGATTGGCAGGAATTTGGCTTCTGCCTTTCTCTTCTGCTAAAGGCCCCAGAAGAGGAAGAAGCAGGGAACCAAAAGTGTTGATTTAGTGACTAAGGATAACCAAATATTCTGGACATCTAAGAGTAAACAGAAGACAATGTCATATTTACTGATGGTTTGTATACTTTTCAGATTTAAACACCTTTAGATGCAGAAGGGAAAAAAATGTGTAGCATGGAGACAACGACAAGGAAAAATGCCTCTCATTTTTTCTTTTTTCACCTCATCTATATCAAAGGTAGTAAAGTTGAGGTTGGAGTGTATTTATCTTACTGTGCTAGGAAGAGTTGGAAGTTAATGCCCCATTTTCTTTCTTTTTCTCTTCTCCCTTTTACTTCACAAATCACCTTTTCCCATTTCCTTTCCCTCCCTTAATTTCCTATTTTCTATTATTTTTTTGTATTTTATACAATTTTTTAAAAAGTAGTAAATTCATGGGATTTTCAAAATAAGACTCTCTTGGAAATTGTTCAGTTTAACTTCGTAGCTTCCAGTTCTGATGTCAGGAATGTTTCTTGATAGCAGCAATTTTGATAACCAGCTTGGCTTGTTTAAAATCATTCTGGGCTAATTTCCCCTCTATTGGAACTTAGTGTGTTTATTACATTGGACTATCTGTTTAAAGGTATTATGGGTACCTGAATAACTTGCTTTCGACTGGCAAGAACAAGGAAAAATTGGGCCTGCTGGAAATAAAACCATAATAATTAACAAGATGGAAAGAAAGGGTGAGCCAGCTTTGTATCAGGTGCATTCTAGAAACAGAAATTGTTTTTAATCTAAGCGAAGCAGCTGAGGAAGATAAATCAGGATATAAAGACGTTCAATTTTGCATTTCACTGTGTGCAGTACATTCTTCTAACTATGTGAATTGCTTTGAACAAAAATTACGTTTATTTTGAGAAAACTTTCACAAATCTGCTCTGTGAGTGTGTTGTTATTTCATTACCGTGATTATTGAATTCTTGGCTATAATCCCCTTAGAAAACTGTTATTTAAAAGTATGTCATCTATTTGTTAGTTAAATTTGGTGATGGGCAAGGTACTAAAACAATAATCTAGGAGTCCATTAGAAGAAGAATGTCAGCCACAACCTTGGGCCAGTCACTTTCTGTCAGTCCAACTCAGAGGGTTGTTGTGGAGAAAATAAGAGGAGGAAGTATGTTGATTTCTTTTACACACACACACACACACACACACACACACACACACACACACACACAATATCAGGGTTGTGTTCCTGTGGAAGTGGTTTACAGTATTCTTGTCCAGAACATCTGACACATGTTGCATGTTCATAAAAATTCCATTACCTTGAGCTCCTTAATGAAAGGCAGGGTGTAAATCTAACCTAGAGGCTGTTGATCTACAAGTCCTTTCAAGGCTGGGAACGTCTTGTGGAGGAAAACGGGAATGTCATTATGAATCAACTCCTTTGGCGTATAAAGCTGTCACTGGATGAAAGCGTACATTAAGAAAAATATCCTAGGCATTAAGGTTGCTGATAGATAAATGTGACAGTGTTTGACTGATAGTTGCAGGAAAGCAAAGTGAAAGGGTAAATAATACTTAGATTGAAAATAAAAGGGAAGTTATGGTTGCAATTTCTCATCTACTGTGGGAGATTCTTGGGAGTGTAGCACATGTGGCATGAAAGGTCACGTTGGGTGGTTTTTCTCACAGAGTGAGTAAGTTGTGTAAAGTTATCCACTCCTTATCTAAAGAGACAATATGTGCTTTGCTCTATCTTGTGCGAGAGTATTTGACTTTTTTTTAATTTTAATCTTCTCTTGCAAGGTAGATTCTTGTGCAGAAAACCATAGATTGGAGTTTGTCAAGCTGTCAGAAGAGTGGTAAGCATGGCCAGACTTCTCCAGTCTGATTGGTTTGTAGATTCTTTAATTTACAGAATACTTAACAGTGATCACACAAGCTAAGGAATTATGGGAGTTGCACTTACTAATTGGGGAAGGTTTAGTCTCATTCTGTGGGACTATATAAGTATTATGGGCACCTGCAGGAGTAAGAAAGGTCGAAGGACAAAACTTTGGGACAATTTGATTGAGAATTTATAATTGTCCTTTTGTTTCTTTGCTTCTTTGTTTGTAGCCTATTTATCCTACAGGTCATTTAAAATACATTAGTTCATTATTCTTGTCCATATATTATATTTAACTTGAAATTCAAGTTAAATGAAATTCAAGTGAGCAACAATGAAATTCAATGGTGAAAGAAGTACGTTTAGGCAAGAAAAACAAAATGCACAGGTACAGTATATGTGATGCCTTGCTCATTAGTAGTAACTGTGAGAGGGATTTTGGAGTCCTAGTAGACAACCATTTAAATATGAGCTAGCTGTGTGCAGCAGCTGCCCAAAAAGCCAACACAATTCTAGGCTGCATAAACACAGGGATAGAATCCAGATCATATGAAATGTTAATACCACTTTATAATGCCTTGGTAAGGTCACACTGGGAATACTGCATCCAGTTTTGGTCGCCACGGTGTAAAAAAGATGTGGAGACTCTAGAAAGAGTGCAGAGAAGAGCAACAAAGATGATTAGGGGACTGGAGGCTAAAACATATGAAAAATGATTGCAGGAACTGGGTATGTCTACTTTAATGAAAAAAAGGACTAGGGGGACATGATAGCAGTGTTCCAATATCTCAGGGGATGCCAACAAACAAGAGGGAACAAAGCTATTCTCCAAGGCACCTGAAGATAGGACAAGAAGCAATGAGTGGAAACTAATCAAAGAGAGAAGCAACTTAGATCTAGGGAGAAATTTCCTGACAGTTAGAACAATTAAATCAGGGGAACAACTTTGCCTCCGAGGTTGTGAATGCTCCAACGCTGGACGTTTTAAAGAAGATGTTTGATAACTATTTGTCTGAAGTGGTGTAGGGTTTCCTGCCTAAGCAGGGGGTTGGATTAGAAGACCTCCAAGGTCCCTTCCAACTCTGTTATTATATTATATTAACTTAAACTAAGGTTAAAATGAGAGCTAGTTTGGCGTGGTGGTTAACACAATGCTACAAACTGGTAGTTTTAGTCCTGGCTTGGGCACGATGCCAGTTGGGTGACCTTGGGCCAGTTATTTTCTCTCAGCCCTAGGAAGGAAACAGTGGCAAATCTCTTGCCAAGAAAACTGCAGGCACCTGTCCAGGTAGTCTCCAAAAGTCCAGATTAGTTGGACTTGAGTCTGAATAAATATGCAAGATTGGATTGTAAATATGTCAGGCTGTGGAAGGATGGGAAGATAGTGGCTGGTTTCATGCTAAGCCAAGTATACCTTTACAGGTAGTCATTGATTTACAACTGATCATTTATTGACCTTTCAAAGTTAAACAGCACTGCAAAAAAAATTACATGATTGTTTTTCACACTTATGACAGTTAACAGCATCTCCATGCTCATATGATAAAAATTCAGATGCTTGGCAACTGGCATGAGTTTATCACAGTTACAGTTTTCCAGTATCTTGTGGTCATCTTTTACAATGGACAATGTTGTACAATGATTTGACTGAACAAACAAAGTCAATAGGGAAGCTGGATTCACTGTGCAACTGTGTTACTAGGTTTAGCAACCTAGAACTAAGGGTAAATTTCCTGACAGAACAATTAATCAAATTGCCTCCGGAAGTTATGAATGCTCCAATACTGCAAGTTTTAAAGAAGAGATTGGATAACTATTTGTCTAAATTGGTATAGGGCAGTGATGGCGAACCTATGGTGCGAGTGCTGCAGGTGGCACACGGAGCCATTTGTCAGGGCACGTGAGGCGCTGCCTTGTCAGCTGGCCAGTGTCCATGGGCGCATTGGCCAGCTGAGTTCACCCTTTTTTAAAGCCATTTTTCACCCTCCCTAAATTACAGAGGCTTTATAGGAGTCTGGGGAGGGGCAAAAGAGCCTCCCCTGCCCCCCTGGAGGCCCTCTGGAGGCTTCATGAGCTTCGCTGAAGCCTCCGGAGCACAAAATACCGGCCCTAGGGGCAAACCGGAAGTTCAGGAACAGACTTCTGGTTTGCTCGGAGGGTCATTTTGACTGTTCTGGAGGCTTCCTTGAAGCCTCCTGAAGGTCCTTGCAGCCTCCGGAGGGCTTCCGAGGGGGGATGGAGACTGTTTTCGCCCTCCCCAGGCTCCTATAAAGCCTCTGGAGCCTGTGGAGGGCGAAAAAAGCATGCAAAAAAATGGAGGGGGGGAGCACCTGTGGTGCGTGCATGTGCACAGGGGGGGGTGTTGCACATTGCATTATGGGTGTGACACGCCTGCACACAACCCCCCCCTATGCTCCCCCCACTTATGGCCCACGAGCTAAAAAAGGTTCGCCATCGCTGGTATAGGGTTTCCTGCCAAAGCAGGGTTTGGATTAGAAGACTAGAGGTCTCTTCCATCTCTCCTCTCCCCCTTTACTCAGTTAATAACTGCAGTGATTCACTTAAGAAATGTGGCAAGAAAAGTCATGAAATGGGCAAAACTCACTTAATACCTGTCTTGCATAACAGCAGAAATTGTGGTTGTAATCAGTTGTGGTTATAACTCAAGGACTACCTGTAAACAGTTGAGGCCTGGGGCTGCAAAAGTAAAATGTGGCCCCAACCATCTGAAACCAGATGATTCCTGGTCTGCATACCATTTTAAAGGCTTTTTAGTGCATCAAGACTCTCCATTGAATATTTGCAAATCTGCCAAGTATTTAGAATTTGCTTTTTCTGTTACAAGAGTACGGGTAGTCCTTGACTTATGATTGGTCATTTAATGACCAAAGTTAAACAGCCTTGAGAAGGATGCTTTATAGCCTTAAAGCATTTCCATTCATCATAAAATGTTAGACTGATGTTCCCCTGCATGGCCATGTCGTCTTTGGCTGCCTGGCAACAGAGTTGCACTAGGACAAGCGCCACATAATCATGAGACTGTCATTTACAATCTTCTCTGCCAGCTTCTTTAGAAAGTTAATGGGGAAGGTTGCAAGCAGAGTTTGGTTTAGTTTACTTATAGTCATTGCACATTGTACAACGAAATTAAATGCTATCTTCAGTGTAGCAATAGCAATAGCAGTTAGACTTATATACTGCTTCATAGAGCTTTCAGCCCTCTCTAAGCAGTTTACAGAGTCAGCATATCGCCCCCACAGTCTGGGTCCTCATTTTACCCACCTCGGAAGGATGGAAGGCTGAGTCAACCCTGAGCCGGTAAGATTTGAACCACCGAACTGCAGCTAACAGTAGCTGAAATGGCTGCAGTACTGCACTCTAACCACTGCGCCACCTCGGCTCATAAGTGTACATTATAACTATAGAAATTAGAACAGAAACACACATCCTTCACATGCTGTATAATTGAAATTGAAAACCTGATATTGCATTAATATTGTACTGTACTGTAGAATTTAATATAATTACTGCCATGGGATAAAAGCTCTTTTTGAGGCTATTTGTCCTTGTTTTTATTATCCTGTACCGTCTGCCAGATGGTAATAGTTAAAAAAAAAAAAAAGGATGCCCAAGATGATATGGATGTTTAAGAATGTTTTGAACTTTTTTAAGGCAGCGGGAGCTATAAAGCTCTTCCAAAGAGTGGACTGGGCAAACAATGATCCTCTGGGCAATGACGTTAACCTCTGGAGCGCTGTCCTATCTGCCACTGTACAATTGGCAAACCATACACACAGATGCAGTAAGTTAAAATACTCTCTATGGTGCAACGGTAGACGGTCACCAGCAATTTTTCATTCAGTTATTTCCTGACAAGTCTCAGGTAGTATAATCTCTGCTGGGTCCTTTTGACCAGTGCTGCAATGTGAGTGTCCCAGGTCAGGTCCTCTTTTATGTGATAGAGAGAGAGCTGAAATCAGTTGGAGGGCTGCCAGGATCATTTGAGAATCAAAGGGCTACTTGCCAGGAGGATGTCAGCTCTTTGCAGAACTGAATTCTCTGGCAGCAACCCTTTCACTCTTAAAGAGCTGCCTGCCAAGAGGATTTCATCTCCACGTTGAGCTGAAATTCTTCAGCAGAAAGCTCTTTCACTCTGTCTGCTTAATGAGCGGGAGATCACTTAATGACCACAGGAGGAGTGCTTGGATTGTGATCACTGAGCAAAGCAATCAGGTGGCAGTGTCTTGCTTAATGACCACTTCGCTCAACAATTTGAGATTCTAGCCCAATTGTGGTTAAGTGAGGACTACCTGTATATAATATAAAATAACTAATATAAACCAAGCTTTCTGGATCAGTGTTTGTTTATCTGGATCTGTTGCCATGCTTAGTCCAATATACATGTTTGCATAATAAAACTGCCTTCACATTACATATCATAGTCCAGTTTTCAGAACTTCAAACATTCTAGTTTTTATGGACAATTGCAACAAATGTACAGCTTGTTTCATGTCAGTAATGGCTTAATACTTTCTAATAGGCCCTATTGTGTTTAATCCCTGAGTTTATATTAAGTCAGTTTCTCAACCATGTATTTATCTTCACATATTGAAGATGAGGGACGCAGTGGCTAAAACGTTGAGCTTGTCAATCGAAAGATCAGCAGTTCGGCAGTTCGAATCCCTAGTACTGCATAATGGGGTGAGCTCCCGATACTTGTCCCAGCTTCTTCCAACCTAGCAGTTCAAAAGCATGTAAAAATGCAAGTAGAAAAATAGGAACCACTTTGGTGGGAAGGTAATAGCTTTCTGTGTGCCTTCAACATTTAGTCATGCCGGCCACATGACCACGGAGACATCTTTATCCAATGCTAGCTCTTTGGCTTTGAAATGGAAATGAGCACTGCCACCTAGAGTCGGAAACGACTAGCACATATGTGTGCGAGGGGAACTTTTACCTTACATTTACTTTTATTGATGATGATACTGAAAAAGATAAACCACAGTTTGTCCATTACGGAACTGTACTCTGTACTCATTCCGTACTCTGTATAATAGTGATCTTTATAGAATTTCTTGTTTTTTTCAGTAGCAATATGTTCTACTGATGTTGTTACTATTATTTAAAAACGTATCTTCAGTAAAGGGAAAGATCTTTTAGCGACCTCATGACATCTGTGCTGAAAATTTGTGGTGCTTGGAGATATTTCTTATCAGAGGGAATACTCCATTCTTAATTCTGATGCAAAACTAAACTAGGTACCTAATTCTCTCTTGCAGGGTTATGATTGGGTATAAATGAATATGTTATGAAGGTTGGTTCAAATGCTCCATTCCTAAAGACTAAAATTTCATCTAAAAAAAAAAGGAAGGAAATTATGCCATTTTGTTTCTGATGACTGGTTGAATGTGAGCAGCCCAATATGAACCATCAATTAAAGGTTGGGTGAAATATAATATTAAGAAATACAGATGAGAAAAATGACTGCAAAATCGCCAGATAGGTTTTTCATATAATGGTCTAGTTCAACGGTCACCCAACTGGTGGTCCACGGACCACTGGTGATCCGTGAGAAATTTTGGTGGTCTGCAGAAAAATTATTTGCATTTTTTATATTGCACTAAATATTATTTAAAAATAAAGTATTTAGTAATCCATGGGATTTAATATTGTGAATGTAGTGGTCTGTGAGATCTGAAAGATTGGTGACTCCTGGTCTAGTTTATACTACACACTAAGGCATGGTTTTAACTCTGGTTTATTAAATAGAGCCTAATTGGGTATGTTTATATACCAAATTTATCAAACAATGATTTACAAAACATGATTATTGAGTTTGTCATACTGAGATAAACTTAGACCACATTATGACTAAGCAGAACAGTCAATTCTCAAATATCTACTGAAAGTTTAATATATTGTCTTTTTTTTGTTTCCCCACGCATTATATTCACCTTCTCTAATGAAACAGTGGAACTAGTAATAAAATGTACTCTTGTTAAGGATTATTTTTTTTATTACTTTAGGGGGAAAAAAGTTCTATTGTCAGCGGAGTTGGAGACCTGGATTGAAACCAGAGTTAAGATAAATCTGTAAATATATGGTGTTAGCATTGAAGCTTATCACATTTATAATATTAGACCCAAAGCATCTAGGGATATATCTGTAGAGCATTTTATTGTTTTAAGTTATAATGATGAAATGAAGCAGGAGCACCCGTTATAAGTGGCACACTGAGTGGCTTAGTAAAGCAGTTGTGATATGTTGTTGTTACTTTTGTGAACTTTATTACAGTTTAAATATGTAACAGCAAAAGTAAAGTCTCCCTTGAGTGAAGCTGAACTCCAGATGACTGCATGGAAATGTAATGTGATTTTCTTCTTGATATTTTTTTTTTTGAGCACTTGAAATTTATTCAGCAAATGCAAATATTGAAATGTCAATGCAGGAGAATATAACCCAGATACATCTAATTCCTTTTTTTTAAGACTACCATATATATTCGTATATAAGCCCATCCATGGATAAGCCTATCCTCACATTTTTAACCAAAATACGATGAAAAATGTGTGACCTGAGATATAGCCCACATTTTTCATGGTATTTTGATACAGAAATTTAAGGACCGGCTTTTCTTCAAATGAACATACATGAGTATATATTTATTTATGATTGCTTAAATATATTACTATATATACTAGTACATAGGAACATCCACAGATAAGCAAAAGAACAACCTTAGGGGAATATTTTGACACCTAGAATTCTAGGCTTATATGTGAATATAGCATCTTTCCAGGAGATAGTCAGGAAATCAAGAATTCATTTTTATGAATACACATTTTTATCAAAAGTTGATAGAAGCTATTATTCTGATTTGGGGGTGAATCTAAACTATGGTTAAGTGTGAAATTAATCTGTTTCTTTATTGAATAAAAAAATTAGATTTAGATCTTACTTTTGTTGTTCTTATTTTTTTCCCCATCTAGTTTGCATCCTGAGATTTCCTTGTGGTGCCTTAATCAATATAAGTAGTCCACGATTACAACAGTTCATTTAGTGACCATTCAAAATTACAACAGCATTGAAAAAAGTGACTTATAACCGTTTTTCACACTTACAATGGTTGCTGCATTTTCATGGCCCCATGATCAAAAACCTGACACTTGGCAACTGACTCATATCTATGACGGTTGCAGTGTCCCCTTTTGTGACAAGCAAAATCAATGGGGAAGGTAGATTCACTTAACAACCGCGTTACTAACTTAACTGCAATGATTCAACTGTGGCCAGAAAGGTCGTAAATTATTATAGCGATATGAAAAGGGAAAAAAAAGTTAAAATAGGAATAGAAAACAGTGGGGGGGGGAAATAAGAATTATATATTAATATGTTAAGATATACAAAAGGACAGAAAGATGGCTGAGAAAGGAAGGGTGCTAATAAAAGATATGTATAAATAATATGAAACAGTGGAAATGAAATGTAATATTTAAGTATAATAAGACTACGTTTATGTATACGGAAATCTGTTACCTAGTTCCTATACCATTCACGCATTGATATGTGTAAAGAATATAAAAAATAAAAATTGGATTGAAAAAAAAAAGTCGTAAATTGAGGCAAAACTCACTTAACAAATGTTTCAGTTAGCAACATAAATGTTGGACTCGATTGTGGTTGTAATTTCAGGATTACCAGTACTAATCGGGTCTGACCCTCTAGCCCTTTCTGAAATCAACTAGATGTGGTTATCCGCTTTTGTGAAAAGCAACATTTAATACAAGTAGTTATTGACTTACAACTATATTTGAACAGAACCTAGTTGTTAGTGCCAAACAGTTGTTAACTCATAAGTCAAAGATCCAAATCTTAAAAAAAGAGGAAATATAATGAATCAATTCTGGAGTTGGACTAGAAGTAAGGACTGTTCAGCTTTCTGTCACACAAACTTAAAATTTGTGTGTGATAATTTTCTGCTTTAAAAATTGCATAGGGACAATAAAGTGAAATAAAGCTGAATATTCCTTTAATTTAAGCATAAAATAAGATATAAATGTAAAAAACAAAACCCCTACTGATGATCAGGCTTCTTTGAAATTCCAACGGCTTTCCTTGTCGCAGAATATGAATGTTTATTTTTAAATATTTGTTTAAGATGGAAGTCAAGATAGCTGAAGATGCTATTACCTCTTGCAATGTGCTTTGTGTTTTTCTTTCGTCACTGGAAATTTTGTATGCGATTGCCGATGTGTAAAAGTCACTTAGGAAAGCTGATGTCCTTTTGAAAAGAGGAAAATATGCCATGGCCAACAAGGCGTGTCAGCGTTTCTGAAGAGGACTACTGAACTCTTAAGTGTTTAGAAATTAATTTTAACTCTGGTGCTGCTATAACAAGCTGGTGAAAATCTCCTGTTGACTTCTTTAGGTTGACCTTTCAAGAAGACCAGCTTTGAAGCGATTACCAAAGGGGTTGCGTTGTTTCCACCCTCTTTAATTTGCACTAATTTCATGCATACTGTACTTGAAAGTTGGCCATTAAATTCTCTTTTATAAAACAGTTAATTTCAGTTTAACAAAATTAGTAACGTTCCTGCCTTTAATTTGCCACTTGAGAGAAAGTGAAACTGTAGTCGTGGGAACTGTCTATATTAATAAAATTACTTAATGGCAACATGTTGTACTTTTGTCTATTTGTTGAACTTTGCTCCTGCATTCCCGTCAGAGAAAGTGGGTGAGACCTCTAGAACCTAATGAAATCTTTGATGAGAAGTAACCTTGTTTTTTACACATTAATAACACTCATGTATGAAAGTCTTCAGTTATAGCCGCAGCTTACTGGAAGGGCATTGTGGTTTTTTGTAACTCTTAGTAGGGAATATTGGAACCATTTATTGTTCTTCCAAAATAGTGATAGTTCTGAATAGTGATGATCTATATCACGAGTGTCAAACTCGCAGCGTCACATTGCTGTCACATGACGTATCACAATGTTTTTCTCCCTCGCAGAGCTGGGGTGGGAGTGGCTTGAGCGTGATGCATCTGGCCCGCGGGCCGCCAGTTTGACACTCCTGATCTCTATATTAATCATCTTGTCTCTTAAAGAGAGAGGAAATCTGACCTCTTTTTTTTTTTTTAACCTACAAAGAAGTTATTCTATCAGCAGGAACAAATTTCAAAGCTAAGTTTTGTTGTTTGTTTAAAATGTATACATTTTTGATCTGCGTAGCTTATATGTTTATTTAGGGAAGGTTTTCCTGGAGATGGGCAGCAGATGAAAAAAGAAGCTTGTATTTGAATACTATCTTGTAAACAAGTTTCTTCATCATAGAAAAATGCCTTGGCAAGGATAAAAGTAGGATTGTATTTTCCTTGTTTGTATTGCTGATTTCCTATATGGAGTAGTGTACTTTCACCTGCCGACTTGGAAGTACATTCAGAAGTTTAACTTTTATCTGAAACACAAATCCTGAAACATACAGGACTAGAAACCTGAAAAATATATTTTCATTCTGCTCTGCAATTATAACCTGATCAAACAATTAGACATATTACCACAGGTTAAAAAAAGAAACGGGTGTGGGGTGTTAATTCAGACTTTTGTTTTTATGCTAGCTACATCCCAATTACGACTGAAGTAGAAGTAGAAGATATTATAATCGATTCCACTTTTGGTTTATAAACCTACTGAAGACAATGATTTTTAAGTATTTCTAACTCTCTGCGGTAAACCTTGAATGCATAAGGAATGTATTATATGACAGGAAACAAGGGAGGGAACACAAACTTTAAAATTATGGCAGCCGAGCCAATTTCTACTGAACTCTTTTTCTTTTTAGTTAAAAAAAAAATCCTAGCTTTTTTATTTTTTTACTCCTTGGCTCCTAGAGAACGGTCTTTCATCAATAACAGGAAGAATGTTTTTCCTTCCACTTTGCAAAGGTGATAACAAAACATGAAATAACTCAGTAGGGCAAAGTTCAGGAAATCAGCAGTATTGTATTTTTCTGTTAGGTGAGTAGCATATTGGGTTTTAAATTCAGATCTTTGATTGAATTATTCTTTATAAGATAGCACAGGTAGGGTGGTTTGGATACTATCTTATCACATAGGCTTCCTTATCTTGGCATCTCTATGTTTTGTAACCTAGAATTGATAGCCAGCCTGGGGAAGAATGGATTTGTATTTTGGGATTTACAGAAAAGTTGTGTAGTTCTGAATGGTTTCCTCTCAACTTTTATCCTCCTAGATATCATCTGATTAGCAGTCCACAAATGATTTGTAAGTAGTCCTCATTTAGTGACAGCAATAGCAACTTCATTAAATTAAGTGGTCACTAAATGAAAAATCATGTGACCACAACTTGGCTTCTGATTTTACTTTAGTTTTCCTTGACATCCTTACAATGTCAGAAGGCTATGACCCTAAACAGCAACTGAGCCCAATTGGTGAGGAAACGTGACACTTTCCCCCAAATTTGTAATTTTTTATATGGTAGTTTAGTGCAGGGCAGGGGTGCGTTCTGGCTGCTGCTACTGCCAGTTCGCTCAGGGACAGGCTGCGCACGCGTGCTTGATGCACGCTATGCGTGCATGCGCAGTACTAAAAAATGCTTATGCGCATGCGCAGAAGCAAAAAACAAGATGGCGGCTCCTACAGCACCACAGAGAGAACTGGCTCAGGAGCATGGCAGACTGAGTTACTACCTACGCAGCAGTCTGAACTGGTAGGAACCCATCTCTGATACAGGGATGTCAACCTCAAGACTGTGGGTCAGATCTGGCCCATGGGGTGTTTAGATCTGGCCCACGGGACTGCCCTGGAAACAGTGAAGGACCAGCCCGCAGTGCCTCTGCCAGCAGAAACACAGCTCAGGAGGGCTGCAAGCTCCGTTTTCACTGGCAGAGGATTGCAGGAGGCCATCCCAGCCAAAAACAGAGCTCGTGATCCCTTTTTCGCTGGCAGAGCACTCAAGTCACTACACACACCCCCGAAACATGTAACATTGAGCTGGCCATGTCACCCTCGCCATGCCCCTCACAAGGTCAAAATGAACCCTGATGTGGCCTTTAATGAAATCAAGTTTGACACCCCTGATTTAGTGAATGACTGAAAGTTGCCTAGCGTCATCTTGGCGAGATGGGCAGCATAGAAGCTTAATAAATAAATGCTGAGTACTAAGTAGTTCATGAAGAAAAAAGGCCTGGTTTATTTAATACTTGATTTCTGTGATTAACTTGGTAGGAAGCAAAAAAAATTCTTTGACTAACTTATTTAGATTGCACGATAATAAAATAGTGATTGATCTTATTTGTAAAGATGAGATAATAAGTAAAACATGAGCTGCATTTCCTTGTGGCTAACTATTTAAGAATGTTTGGAGCCTCAGCAAAAGTAAACGATAGGAAAAATAATGCAGGTAAATACAAATTATAAACAATGTACAGTTAATCCTCATTATCAATCACAATTGGGACTGGCAACTCTGTCACTAAGTGGAGCAGTTGCCAGTTATAATATTATGTGACTGCAACTGTGCTAATGTTTTCCCCACTCCCCTGTCCACTATTTGCTCACCTGGCCAATGGTGGGAAAGCTGGCTTTAAACTAGCAAGATTAACACCTTTGTCTTTTGATTGCCTCCTAACCACTACTCCACCCTTGAGAATGCCCACCTTAGCGTTGAGATAATTAGCAAGAAATAAATTAATGTATGTATTTACATTCCAGGGGTGGGTTTGGAAGAGCTTGCTTTGTGTGCATGTGCAGTACAACTAAAATTGCTCTGCCCCTGTGCAGAAGCAAAAAACAAGATGGCAGCACCGATGGTGCTGCCGGGAGAACCAGTTCGGGGGCGTGGCAGGCCTGGATCGCTGCCGGTTCCAGTGATCCAGGCTGCCAAGATAGTAGGAGCCTACCACATGTTACATTCAGATATTAGGGGCCTACACATGTTACATTTATTAGAGAGGAAGGGATTACCAGAAAGTAAGCAGGCATTGGCAGTACAAATGTATTATCCAAACAGCCTGGGTATATTCCCCATTGTGTGCCTGTTTACTCTCTTGCAATCCCTTCATGTCCAGTCTTCTGCTTTGTGATTGGGGAAGGTACACCTGGTTTTTGTTTGTTTGTTTCTGGATTTAATAAAGATATCAACTGAGGTGTAGCTGCTTTAATCTTCAGCTTTAATAAAATCTTCCGCTTCTTAAAAGTTTGCCTGGGAATCATTCCAAGCACAAGTCGTGGACATTTATAGAAAATGAATACTAATAAGACAGTTGCCTTGGTGCCCCTGCTTAGCTACGTGATGCAGGTTTATTTATTTATTTAGTTAGTTAGTTAGTTAGTCTGTCAAACATGTACGAGATAACAGGTATAAGTATAAACATGGACATGAACAAAGGAAATGAGTACAAATAAATGGAGTCAGTAGGACAGGGGTGGAAGGCACACTGGTGCACTTAAGCACACCCCCTTTATGGACTTCTGAAGAACGGGGTGAGGTCCACGGTATACAGTTTGAGGTTGAACCTATGGGGGTTTGAGGCATTGACCACTCTGTTGCTGAAATCGTATTTTCTGCAATCAAGTTTGGAGTGGTTAACCTTGAGTTTATATCGATTTTTTGCCCGTGTATTATTGAGGTTGAAGCTGAAGTAGTTGTTGACAGATAGGACGTTGTAGCATACAATTTTTTGTAGTATGTTTAGGTCAGTCTGTAGGCGGCATAGTTCCAGGTTGTCCAAGCCCAAAGTTTTGACCCTGGTGGCATAAGAGATTCTGTTGTGAGCCAGAGGAGTAGCGTACTCTTCTTGTGAAATGCCTCTGGTCCCATTCAATTATATTAATGTCCGATGTGCAGTGTGGATTCCAAGCAGACAAGCTGTTGAAGGTTTGGGGGGAGAAAATGGAAGAAGTGTACAAAAAGCAGATAAATAAACAATTGAAAATGGAGAACAAATGATAGAAGCAAAAACTGAATTGTTGTTAGCAAAGTGTATATTAGACATGTTTTTTAAAAAAAATCTGGAAAGTTTGTGTCTTAAAATAAAAAAAAGGGAATCTAGACTTTTCAGCATAGATGAAGGATGATTGAGACAGAAAGAAAATAAAACTAAATTCCTGAGAACTGTGCATTATAATTGTGTCTTGGAAGGCCTGACGCCAGATTGCCTTCCTAATTGGGATCCTCCTTCATCTTTTCCATCACTCATTAGTTCAGATTTATAAAGGATCTGCTTCTTTTGATGGATTAAGAGCAGATGGATTCAAAAATCATTTAGTGCCAGTTTCACTAATAGTACTAAGCATTGCCTAGAAACTAGTTCAGGTTATTGGCTAGGAAAACTCCCAAATTCCTCTTCAAATGGGCTTTAATAACTATTAAAAATGTCATGTTTAAAAATCTGCATATGATATTAATCATAAAAGTATAAAAAGTTTCACGCAATTGTTAGATAACTGTATGGTTTCTTCACAATGGAATTCGTTATCAGAAGAAAGTGAAGAACGTCACAGATTGAAGATTAAGATGTACCCAAAGTTTATGCCAGTTTGCAGTTTGCAATACTCCAATTTTTGTATACTCCAAAAATTATATAATGTGCTATGGCAACTGATATATCTGCTACTTACGATACTGTAAACATGTGGAATGTATTTTTGACTGAGCAACTGGTTATGTGATTTTTCACATAAAGAAAAACCATATATTTTTTCTTTAACTTCCTCTCTACTCTAAATTTTGAAACTGTACTGGTGCTGTGATAAAATTAGAATGAGGTAATATTCCTCCTACTCTTGTCTGTTAATTCAGTTTTAATAGTCTTTATTTAAAACTGGAAAGTACAGATAGTCCTCAATTTATGACCACAATTGAGCCAAAAATTTCTGTTGCTAAGTGAAACATTTGTTAAGTGAGTTGCCCCATGAGCAACGGTGGCACATTGGTAAGAGTGCAGTACTGCAGGCTACTTCTGTTGACTGCCAACTGCCTGCAATTTGGCAGTTCAAATCTCACCAGGCTCAAGCTTGACTCAGCCTTCCATCCTTTCAAGATGAATAAAATAAGGACCCAGGTTATGGGGGCAATATGCTGACACTTAGAGAGGGCTGTAAAGCACTGTAAAACAGTATATAAGTCTAAGTGCTATTGCTATTAGACGACACTTTTTGCAGCAGTTGTTAAGTGGATCATTGTAATTTTTAAATTAGTCAAGCTGTTTTTAAGTGAATTGGGCTTCCCCTTTGACTTTCTGGTCAGCAGACAGAAAAAGGCAATCATGTGACCCCCCCCCCAGGACATTGCATCCATCATAATTGTGTGAGTAAATTGCCAAGCATCTAGGTTTTGACCATATGACTATGTGAATGCTGCATCAGTTGGAAATGTGAAAATGGTCGTAACTAACTTTTTCCAATTAAAATTGGAACGGTCACTAAATGAACTGTTGTAAGTCGAGGACTATCTCAAGTGAAATGATCGTTGGCAGAGAGGGTGACATTGGAAGAGAGTTTTTTCTTCCCATTCTTTTAAACTGGCTGTTGGAGAGGATAAACACAGGAGCAGTATGAAAATATTTTAAAAGGGACTTTTCCCCTCACTTGCATTTCCTTCTTGCTATCTATAGATAAGGCAGTGTGCTCAGAAGAAAATAGGTTGCCCTTTAGATGCATTCTTGGATGCTCAGTTACAATACCCCAAGGGTAAATGTCATGTCTCAACAATCATTGGGATTTTCTCCTGCAAAAGCGCAATATTAGGAAGCCAATCTTGTCTATGGCATGACATCCAGTTTAGTGTAAGACAGATAAATAAACAGCAGTTTACTTTTAGCATTTCTTATTCCTAGAATAGTTTGCATCCTTGGAGCCAAAATGTCTTAAAGCCAAAAAAAATTTGGAGTAAGATTCACATTTTAATACAGAAAATTATTAAACCAAGAATAAAGATGAAACCTAGAAACTTTTCTTTTGGGTTTATTGGAAAAAGACTTGGGGGGGGGGGGATACGTTGACAGCAGCAAGATGCACAGTGTGAAAAATGGTCATAAGTCATTTTTTTCAGAACTATTCTAACTTTAAATGGTAACTAAATGAACTGTTGTAAGTCGAGGACTTCGTGTAGGGACCTTAAGGAAGGCCAGCAGGCATGGGAGAGGTACAGTTGTAAAATTATGGAAGTAAATAGCATATTGCATATATTGTAATTGGTTGAAAATGAAGATTTCTGTTGCTTTTTATGAAATTACTTTTATCCTTTTTAAAGAGTTCTATCCACAAAGGGCAAAAAACGAAGGACCCATAAAAACATATAGCTCTTCTCTTGCATCTATTTTCATGCCATCTAATTAAAGTATTAATGGTTAAGTCATTTTACTTAACTTAGAGAATGGAAAATTCATTTGTAGAGTAATATAGTCAGCCCATGCTTCCAACTAATTTAGGACTTTAGGACTCCTAGCGGTAAAATGTTTGCTTTTTTTAATTAAGAGGATTTTGAAGACGACTCTACAATTAATGGATAATGGATCAGCTCCCTACTTTGCCATAATAATACTCTATTTGTGCAGACATAAAAGCAGATGGTAAATATTCTGCTTATTTTTCTGCTAGTTTACAGACTGTTATATATATACTTAAAAAAACCCTTTACAAGCATTTTTAAAAGCCAGAGCAAAATTAATATATAAAATAGCCTGACCAGAAGGCATAACTATAGCAGAAAACAACATTTTCTAAAAAGACTGAAAGATATTTATTAGTTACAAAATGTTTTTTGTTGAATTAATTTATATTTATAAAACTACATGCCAAAATTACATTTAATTTTATTTGCCAGAATCCATCCATCCATCCATCCATCCATCCATCCATCCATCCATATCTTTCTTTCTTTCTTTCTTTCTCTCTCTGTCTCTCTCTCGCTCGCTTTCTTTCTTTCTTTCTTTCTTTCTTTCTGACTTTCTTTTTCTATCTATCTATCTATCTATCTATCTATCTATCTATCTATCTATCTATCTATCTATCTATCTATCTATCTATCTATCTATCTATCTATCTATCTATCTCCCTCCCACCCTCCCCCTGCCATCCCTCCACCCACCCACCCACCTCTCCATCCATCCATCCATCCATCCATCCATATTTTACATCTTGTGTGCTCATTCTTACTTTGGATCCTTCAATTTAGCATACAGTTAATCCTTGATTTTCAACCATTTGTTCAGCAATCATTCAAAGATATGACAATGTGAAATGAATGGTAGTTACAGCCAGTCGTCAGAGTTCTGGCCATCCCATCATCTTTCCCGGTTAAGTTACCACAGTCTGGGCGCTTGGCAACTAGTTTACACTTATGACTGTGATGTGCAATCCTTCCTGTCAATTTCTCCAGAAAGGCACTGAGGAAGTTGGCAGGGAAGGTTGCGAGTTGTTGAGGTGAGTCTTTCCTTCCTGTGATCCTTCCCCCAGCCCCTCTATGCTTGTGCTGCATAGCATGCCCTCCCCAAACTTCCTTGTGGACCCTGCATGCTCTCCTTGAGCCTTGCCACACTCCTTCGTCCGCCTAAGCTTCATTGCACTTCCTTCACATCCTTGTGCATCGCTTTTGCCTGCCTCCACCTAGCATCAGACACTTATCTGCCTGCCTGGTTACAATTGGGACTTGCAATTTCTTGCCTGCTTCCCTTTTGACTTGATTGTGGGGAGCTGCCAAGAAGCTGCCTCTCCTTACATGTATGGCAGAGGTCACCAACTAGTGGTCTATGGACCACTGTTAGTTCGTGAGAAAATTCTGGTGATCCGCAGAAAAAATGTTTGTATTTTTTATATTGCATAAATACTATTTATCTTTATAAAAAATTCATATTAATGGGTCAGCAGAATTTAAAGTTATGAATTTAGTGGTCCTTGAGGTCCAAAAGGTTGGTGACCTCTAATCTATGGGATTCGATTAATTATGGCAACCAGGATTGTGAAGATTGCCACAGTAAGTATGGTGGATGTGTTTTAAGACCGCATCACTTACTGATGAAAATTCCGGTTCTAATTGCTGTTGTAACTCAAGCACTATCTATATCAGTAGTGTCAAACTTGCGGCGTCCATCACGTTACATATGTGATGTTTTTCCCCTGTGTGGAGCTGCGGTAGGCGTGGCCTGCACATGATGTATCTGGCCCGCAGGCTGCCAGTTTGACACCCCAGATCTATACCCTTGCTGGAAGTGAGGTACATTTTTGTAGCCCTACTTTTCAGCCAATACAAGAGCTGTTATGATATGGTAATAATGATGCTAGCTATTAAGTCATTTTTGATTCTTGGCAATTCAATCTCCACATTTTCCAATCTTGCAATTATTTTATCTACTGCCCGGTGTCAGTTTTAAGGGTGTCTAGCCACCATATTTTTTGGTGGCCTTGTTTCCTTTTTACTGCTGATCATTCCAAATATAACTGCCTTTTCCAGTGAATTTGATCATATAACATGGCCAAAAATAAGGTGTGATTTTGTGATCTGTCTGGTTTTATCACTCCCTTTGGTACTTTATTGTCCAAGGAATGTGCAGGAAACTCCTCCAACAACACAACTTGAAAAGTTTGTTTTTTTCCCCTGTGTATGTTTTTCCTGGTCTAACTTTTTGTTGCAGCCATAAGTAGCTGTGGGAAACATGATGATGCAGATTAATCTGCATTTAGTTTCCAGACTGATGTTCTTATTTTTCTATACTTGATTCATGTTCATCAATGTTGTGTGATTTGATGCTTTATTTCTGAAGAGCATTCATTGCTTTGATCATGATCAAAGCTCTTGATCATGAGAGAGTGAATTCTTGCACGCATTCAATCTCTTCACCCCCAATTATTATTTGACATTTCCATTCCTGACAGTGATCATGAGTGCGGTCTTTTTGATGTTTAGAAAGAGGTCAACTTTCTTGCTTTTTAAGTTTTTTGATCAGATGTTTCAGCCCTTCTCTGGTTTTTGAGAGGAGAGTTGTGTCATCACAGCATTGAAGATTGTTAATGCTCTTTCCTCCAATTTTTACTTCCATTTTTGATTGCTCAGGTTCCAGCTTCCTCACGATCACTTTGGCACACAGAGTGAATAGGAAAAAATAAAACCTTGCTGTAGTCCTTTCTGTATTTTACACCAATCGGTATCTCCATATGATGTTCACACAGCAGCTTCCTAATCTGTGTACAATGACTACACCAATGTGATCAGATGTATTGTAAGACTTGTGCAAGTCTTCACAGCTTGTTACGATCACTTTTTAAAGATTTTCCACCGACCCAACATACTTTTGCAATATGTTCACAATTGCCGCAATCTCTTCTAAAATCAGCTTGAACATCTGGTAATTCCCTTTCAGTGGTAAGCACTAGACCAGTGATGGCGAACCTTTTAGGCATAGAATACTCAAACGGGAAGGCGCGCACGCACATATCACAGCACCAGAAACCCAACTACCAGCTGGCTGGTGCGCATGTTCACCTTGGAAACCTGACGATCAACTGGCTGGCGCGCATGCACGCCTTGGAAACCCAATGACCAACTGGCTGAGGTGGGGCGACGGTGCGTGTGCTCACAGAGAGTGCTCTACGTGCCACCTCTGGCACACCTACCATAGGTTCATCATCATGGCACTAGACCATGTGTGATCTTAAGACAAATCTTGCAAAGAGGTGAGGGCAATAGTGCAGTAATTGGAACAATCTCTGGCAATGAATGAACACTAATCATCTAATCTTGTGGTCATGTGTTTCTTTCCCAGATTTTTGACCACAAGGCTGTGATAGTTGTGGACGATACAAACCTCAGCAATTATTTTGTGATAGTATCAACAACACCTGGTGCTTTCTTCCCCATACAACTTCTTCTTGAAAGATGGTTGGCTCTATTTCTGCTTTCCTTTATCCTTGGGACAAAGGGCCTTTATGATTGGCATAGAGCTCGTCTGTATATTCTCGCTATCTGTTCTTAACACTTTTGTTGATCAAACAGTTCTTTCCCATACTTGTTTTTTTCTCAAACAAACATAAACAAGCAAAACATATAACATAAAAACCTCTTCAACTACATACAGTGTGTTGATTGGTTATAAAATCTTTCTCTGTCCTTTCCATAGTCATCACTTGAGCTTTATCAAAAATCACTTATTGTCAATCAAATATCTTTGTATACATTATTATTGTACTTCATTTGTTTAATTGTTTCACCATTTTTAACAAGGTATTCTAAATATGTATCCATTTATAATGATTCATTATATCATCTTTAATATATCCAATAATAAAGATTTTTTTGTATCCTATTCTAAATCATTCTATTATTTTAGCATTAATAACATTCTCTTAATAATTTTCAATTCCATATTTTTTCCATTATTAGTATCATCAATCTAACATACATTTATAGAAATTATTATAATTGGTAAACATCCATTAAGCATAACTATTATTACATCCTTTTTATATGAGGCATATTAAATTTGAATTAAATTTATATTATGGCATTTCATTACATCATCCTGAAATCATCCAATGATATTACATCTTTATATTCTATTCTATATATAATTATTTATCTTTTATTAAAAAAAGCTTTTCAACATCATCTCCAGCATCCTCACTTACAGTTTATATAAAATTTCACATTATCAATCTGATATATATATAAATGCTTTATTATCATTATTGATCATTTATTTGACTATAGCTATTATTACTTTATCTTATACATAGTACTCAAAGTTTAACTACATTTAATTAAATTTTATTGTGACATTTCCTTTCATCATGCTATATCCTTCCAGAAATAGTGCAGTCCAATACTCTTGCCCTTTGTAGAATCTGTATTCTAAGTGTTTTCTTTTCTTGATAAGTCTTATGTGGACTTCTCTTGACAACTTGTAGTTCATTGAATATCTTAAAAGAATTCGAAACCCTCCATCTGTTCCTTTAATCTGACTTTTGTTATCACTGGTGCTCCTGCTGAAATTACTCTCATTGGTTCTGCCAGATTTTCTCCTCTTCTTCATCTATGTTTTGACATCTGAGATAGAGTTCCAGTTCATCTATCTCTCCTTTCCATATTCCACACTTATCATTTCCCTCCACACTCGATTTGGTGTCAATGTCAACAATTTTCTTATTACTTTTATATGTCTCTGTAATTTTTTTGAACTCTGTCCTCAAATTTCATTGTTGTTTTAAAAGTATTCTCAACTCTTCCCTCTGTACTTTCTGGGTTTTGATATTTTGTATTTTGATCTATAAATTAAAGACTTTTTTCAATTCTCTCTGTAGTTATTAAGAGTTTTTTAATTTCTAACATTTTTTTTGCAATGTTAGTTCCTTTTCTTCTTCATATTGTGCCATTTTTCCAAGTTATAAACATTGCCAAAACATCCAAGGCTTTTGCTAGGTTTCAAACAAATTCATTGAAGTTTTTTCCATTGACCCTTTCAGTAAACCAAGCTGATAGTTTTGTAATAGCAGATGTTGCCAAGCCTCTAGCCATTAGATGGCAGTGTTACATTTTTTTCTCTCTGTTTTTGGCTTGCTTTTCTAAGCTCCGAACTCCAGAAAGGGTTTTTCTCCGGAAAGAGAAAAAAAATTGTTTAAAAATTACAATCCAGCTGAGCCTTGCGAGGAAAGAGGCTTTTAATCCACAAACACAAAAAATGGGAAAATGTAGAGGAAGAAGGGGGAAAAAAGACCAGTTTAAAAGTAAGAGGCATTTGTAAAAAGTCCGTCCATAAAAAACAAAAACAAATTTAAAGTGGAAAAGATAACACGATAGTTTTAAATCAGGGTAAATTCGCCACTTGTTTCCTTCTGTCTTCAATTTTATTTTAACTCTGAGTCTTTTGGGTTTTCTTTTCTCTAATAATAAAGATTTTTCTCACCATTTCTACACACTGTCTCTCCTGTGCTGCTTCCGTTTCAGGGGCTTGCCCCAACCTTCTGCAGCCATATTGGCTGCTTCTCTTGTAGCCAGCAAAAAGAGCTTTTTCCTGGATCAATCCGGGGCTTTGAGATGCCCCTGAGATCAGCAGGACATGCCGTTCACTATCACCGTTCCTTCAGAATGGTTTAGATCCAAAAAGGATCGTCCAGCAACAGAGATATCGACAGCAATCCTGGAGCCCCAAGATTGCATGTCGTGTCGTAGCGACGTCAAGCCCCGCCTCACTCCCTTGTTTTTGATGATGATTTTATGAGCAATAAATATTGCTCAGATGCCTTTGACTTGCACAAGCACATTCCTGGTATGGTCCTTCATGCAGTCTTCTTCTGGCTTTTTGCAATTCTAGTCACACTAAACTTCATTATCTTTCCTTCTCTTTGGAAAATCAATTTCAATATCCTTTCTTCCCCTGTTTGCCTTCTGCTTTGGCTACTTTTCTTGCTTGGCTATTCAGATAGTTTAATCAGAGAGCCACTTGCAATTTTTCTCTGGCTTCTTGTATGTTATATATTCAACTGCTGTTTCAGGGATGGTTGATTAAATTTCTTGCATTGTCCATTGGAATCTTCTGAGAGCATCTATGGTAGCACTTCAAACTTATTTTTCACATCAGTTGCATACATGGATGATGTCAAAATTTTGGGATGATGCTGTCTTTTTGATGTTGCATAATTTGACTCTGATCATAGCTACCAACAATTCATGATTGAATTGCAGTCAGTACCTGGCTATGTCTTGACAGTGACAACTGAACTGGACCACCTATGATTAATGCATAGGACTTATTCAGTTTGATTACAGTGCAGTTTGTTGGGTGAGGTTCAAATGTGTATATGACACTGCTGTTCCAATCAAATATTTTTTTATTATTATTATTTAAAAAATTTATTTTGTTACATAAACAACACAGCCCACACCAGTGGGAAAAGAAAAGAAAAAATCAAAACACAAAAAAGACAAAAAACAGAAAACAAGGCAGGGGGAAAAAAACAAAAACAAAACAAAAAACAAAAGAAAAAGAAAAAAAGAACACTATAATTACTATAAAGAACATTATAAAAAAGTATATCAGCTGGTTACAACATGTTTTTGTGCATCTCTTCCATTAATTCATATTAATTCAAATATCTTAACTCAAATGTTTACCATATTGACATCATCATACCTCTGTTCCAATCAAATATTCATGATTCAAAATGGACTTTCATGGCAAAATTGAACCTAATGGTTGCATCATTCATCATCTCTAGTCCAAAACTTCCAGTGATGCCTGTTTCTGCTTGGCTGCCAACATTTACATTACAATCACCCAGTATGTAAACAATATCTTATATTGGGGGGTGGGGGTTAATGCTGCATAGAAATCTTCTATTTCAAGCTCCATTGCATCAGTCATTGGTGTTGGACAACACTAATTTTGAAGGGCTTGGCACTGATACAGAGAGTCATAATGAGACCATTAACCATCAAGGATCTTTCCGTTTGTTGGGTAAGTTTTTTGCTTCTGAAAAGGTCCACTCCACTTATTTTCCTGGTGTCATGTGCTCAGTAATAGTGAATTGTGGAAATAGCTTCTGTCTATCCATTGTAGTTCACTTACACCAAGGACATACCTTGACTATTCACTGCAGGTCATGGTTCTTCTACTGTAGC
Organism: Thamnophis elegans; assembly: GCF_009769535.1. NCBI lineage: Eukaryota > Metazoa > Chordata > Lepidosauria > Squamata > Natricidae > Thamnophis > Thamnophis elegans. Next base: position 18,176,108 of record NC_045558.1, on the reverse strand, counting down.
TTGTTGGGTACATTCAGACCTGGGGGGTCCTACCTTTGGACACTATATCTGAGAGCCTTTCCATGATGTTTTGAGAGCCTTCCCATGACATTTTCTTGGCAAGGTTTCTACAAGGTGGGTTGCCACATTTTAACTCTCCCTATTTATCCAGGCTTTGCATTAGGCAAATGCACGGCTGGATTCAGAAAAGACATAGTTTTCATTGAATTGCAGTTCCATGGATTGCATAGATGACATTGAACGTTGGTTAAAGGTCCCAGAGAATCAACAGTACAGGCTGTATTTTCCCCTTTTATACTGTTTCAATCCCAAAATTTGATTTAAAGAAAAGTTGAAAAAAAAATACCATAGCTTTTTATGTATGTATATTTATACACCTGTGAAATGTTAAATGATTTTTAAAATTATCTTTAGAAGAAAATAATAATTCTAGAGGACCGGAATAGGACCGAGATAATAAATGCAATTTTGATTCCCTGAATTGCGGTTATATGCTTTTAATAATAAGGGAATTAAGAATTGATGATCTAAGGATTGCTGAAGTTATTACAGTGCTGAAGAACATGTAATGTTTAATTATGGATAAGCCATGGAGTGTATTAGATATTATATATTAGATAAAACCCCTCACTTCCCATTTTTCCATTACTTTAACAGTTATATTGGCACTGTTAGTAAAGATCTGGTTAATGTTAGTATAGTACTATTTGAAACTGTGGGGAAGGATCATAAAGACAATAGGACAGTAAGACATAATTGAGATATACAACAATTTTATTTGTTGAATCATGGTTAAATAGTTGGAAATATCCAATTCATAAAAGTGAGTTCATAAAATTTAAAAAGACAAAAACTGGTTTAATTAGTAAATCTAACTATTGTGGTTTATTCAACAAACTGTAATTAAGAAAGCCTAATGCATAAAACTAATATTTGTGTACTCTTAATCTAGAAATTGTTTTCAGACTTTATTGTACATATATCCCAAAGCTTAACACTGCCACACAGAAATACAGTCATTACGGTTTCTGATTACTTTTATTTTTTTACATAATATTCAGTACAATACACAGAATTCCATGATCTCTTCATTTTTTTTTCTTTCTATTTACTGGTAATAGTCCTCTGAGATATACACTTTGAATTTTGTATTAAAAAATTGTGTCGATGGTGCTGCAGAAAATATTTTTCATTTTGCGTTTGGTCACTCTAAAATTGCCAGCAAAGATTTTTTTGCTTATTACCATATTTATTGATTTCTTCTCTATATCTTTTTCATGCTGGGTTATTACATAGTGCGAATGTAATTGTAACATTCCATAGGAAATTCTCATATATCCATTCTCAAACTGAGGTAGATATTAGACAGAAACATTTAATAGCTATATAAGCAACTCTCTAGTTGACTTCAAAAGGAGATATAACATCTCCTGGTCATTTAATAATCTTAACAATTACTGTTAGACATTCTGTTATTTTTGTTTAAAATGTAATATTAAAGACACTTCACAACAATCTCATTAAAACATTCTGTGAAGATATTCCACAGAATATGGTCTCAAAAGGCTCTTAAAATATTTATATATATGGAAAACTCTGACAAGTTCATTTTGTGTTTCTATTGGGCCTCACGTGGGGTTCCATATAGGGGAATAACTCTTGTGAGATGGATAATCAATCAATCAATCAATCAATACAATTGAAAATGAGCCTCCTTTTATGTTATTAGCTTATAAAACTATGGAATAGAAACTTGTTTTTGATGGTGTTCACTTCTGATGTTTTGTTTTAAGTGAAGTCCTCCTCAAATCTTACAAATACACATTTCCCCCCTCAAGTTTAGCCCAAGATAAGGGATCTATGCTAGTCACCAGTTAAGGAATGGTGTATTTGGATGGGTTGGCAATTTTGTCTGCTGAGTCAAGTTCTTGGTGCTTCTTACAGCATAAAGATTAAAAAGTATTACATCATGTAGAGGAACAATTGATGAGATTCAATTACACCCCATCAATATTAATAGAAATAATATCAGTTGAAAAATGTTTCCACATTTAGTATGCAGCACATTCCTTGGGTTTTTTTTCTCTTTTCTGCCACATCTTAAATATTTAGTTCTAAGCAAGAATTAAAAGGAATGGCGGCACAAGGCGGAATAGAGTAGCAATTGTTAGAATAAATGGAACTGGATTTTGGCCAGGTCAAAATAACAGAATAACAGAGTTGGAAGGAACCTTGGAGGTCTTCTAGTCTAACCCCCTACACAGTCAGAAAACGTATACTATCCCAAGTAAATGGTTGTCCAATCTTTTATTGAAAACCTCCAATGTTGGTGTACAAACAGCTTCTGAAGGCAAGCCGTTCCAATGATTAAATGGTCTCACTGATGGGACATTTCTCCTTAGTTCTAGGTTGCTTCTCTCTTTGATTAGTTTCCCTCCATTGTTTCCAGTCCTGCTTTCAGGTGCTTTGGAGAAAAGGTTGGTCTCCTTTTCTTTCTTTTGAGCTTAATGGATAAAGAAGTTGGAAAATAAGTAGATATTTGATATAATAGGAATAGGAATGGAACGGAATAAGAGTAGAATAAACAGAACAGAAGAGAATAGCTGGAACGGACTTTGGTGGTCTTCTAGGAGACCCTATACCAGTGATGGCAAACCTTTTTGGCACCGAGTGCCCCAGTGGTGGTTTCTGGATCCTGTTGTAACCGGTATCGTGCAATGGGACCCGGCGTGTCCCACATGCATGTGCGCAGCTCGCTCAGCGTGTGCATGAGTCCTTACCTATATGACCCCTCCGCGATGCTCCAGCTGCTTGGTGGAGTGTTGCGCAGGCGTTGTATGCTCCGTGCGTGTGCTCAGAAGCGCCGAAGAGCTCAAATACACGTAAGGAGCTCGGGCGAGTGGGTGGACGCTCTGGAGCACCGTACTGGAACAGTACCTGGTGCTACCAGCAGGCACTGGTATGCCCATACCGGGGTGTACTGTCTGCAACCCACCACTGGAGTGCCACGCGTGCCCAGAACACGCGTGTGCGCCAGAACTCTGAAAACTCAAAGACCACCTAGTCTTCTGGTTTCCGGTACTCACCAGCCACCTGGTCTTCTGATTTCCAGCGCGTGCATGTGTGCGGGCCATCTGGTATTTGTGTACTCCGGAGCCCCGAAAACCTGAAGACTAGGTGGCCGGTGTGCACATGCCAGCTGGTCTTCGGGTTTCTGGGCCTCTGGCACACACAAAGATCAGCTGGCCCAGAAGAGCAGCTGGCGATGACACGCATGCCCACAGAGAGGGCTCTGAGTGCCACCTCTTTGCCATCACGGCCCTGTACCATTTCAGACAAGTGTCTGCCCTGACTCTTCTTAAAAGCCTCCATTGATGAAGCACCCACAATTTCTGAAGGCAAGCTGTTCCACTGGTTAATTGTTCTCGCTGTTAGGAAATTAGAAAATGATCAAGGACAGAAAAAAAATGGCATGTCTTTGTTAAATTTTGTGCACAGGAAATGTACATTCATGATGGGAGTAGAGCAAAACAGTATGTTGTCTCCTTTTGGAATTTTTTTTCTTTTTAGCTTACTTGGCTGCTGAACCAAGAGGCAGCTTGAATGTGTGGGTTCCTTCCAGTTTGTTCTGTTGTGGAAAGAGGAGGAGGAATTTTTTCCTAATCAAATGATACCTCTCCATATTTTGGATAAAAGTCAGCCGCTTTGCAATAATATATACTCCCGTCTATGATAATAAGTATGTTCACCTTTAAGGTGTTCTTTGCTGTTTCTTTCAATGAAATCCATGATGTTTTCTGTCTAAACCAAACTACATTATGGACAGTTACTTCTTCTGTCTTTATAAAAAGGGTAACTGTTTTGAAAAAGGAAGACTTGAGAAATTGGCTTCATACAGAATTAGACCATTGGTCTGCTTGGTTCAGTTTCTGTTAGATATAGAAAAATCTATATAATCATTATGAATCTGAAAGAGAAATTATCTTTTCTTTTTTATGGGAAACGACATCCAAAGTCTTGTGTGAAAAACTGCCATAAACTATTGAGAAGAAATACAGTGTTCAGATATTTTCTTAAAGTATTGCCTTTCTTAATGCAGGTAATCCTCAACTTACAATCACAATTGAGCCCCCAATTTCTAATTACTAATTAAGACATTTGTTAGGAGAATTTTTCCCTATTTTACAATGTTTGGTTGTTTTTACAACCATTTGACAACCAGGGTAGCACAGTGGTTAGAATGCAGTATTGCAGGCTACTTCTGCTGCCTGCCGACTGTCAGCAAGTCAGGTCTCCCTGACTCAAGGTTGACTTAGCCTTCCATCCTTTCAGAGTCGGTAAAGTGAGGACCCAGAGAGTTGGGGGCAATATGCTGACATTGTACACACTTAGAGAGGGCTGTAAAGCACTGAGAAGCGGTATATAAGTCTTAAGTGCTATTGCTATTTCTATTGCTTTCTTGCCATAGTTGTTAAGTAAATCACTGCAGGTATTTAGTAACACAGTTGTTAATCTGGCTTTCCCATTGACTTTGTTTTGTCAGAAGGTTACAAAAGGTGATCACATGACCCCAGGAACTACCGCTGTCATACGTATGAGCCAGTTGTTAAGTGTCTGAATTTCATTCAGCTGACTATGAAGAAGTGTGAAAAATGATGTTATTTTTTTCAGTGCCGTTGTTAACTTTAAATGGTAACTAAATGTTGTAAGTTAAGAACTACCTGCAATGTATTTTGCATTTTACATAATATGATAATTTTTGTTTGAATTGCTAGAACAGAGGTCGGCAACCTTAAACCCTCAAAGAGGTCCTAACCGGAAGCCCCCCATCCATAGAGTCTCCTCCTCCTGTAACGTCCTTTTTCCTCTGCCGACCGTAAGTCTGGTTTCCTCCCCCCCCCTCCATAGAGTCTCCTCCTAGCGCGGCATCATTTTTCCTCTACCTATCCTAATCGAAAGCCCTACCGTATATACTCAAGTATAAGCCGAGTTTTTCAGCCCACTTTTTGGGCTGAAAAAAGCCGCCTCGGCTTATACTCGAGTCAGTGAAAATTTGCCCGAAATGGAGGAGAAAAAGGGGTGGGGCCATGCCGCTGGGTGACGCTCGTGAATGGCCCAGCGCCCCTGTGAGTTTCCCCTCCCTCTGTGTCAGCGCCGCCGCCCACCCGAAGCCTCCTGATTCCCACCGCCGGAGTTACTCACTCATGTGAAGCTGCCCGCCCTTCCCTTTTTCTTTAAACGAGCTTCAGTTTCTGAGGGGGGAAAAAAGCTTTATGTGCCAGGATTATTGAGTTCCTCGTCAATTGAGATCCGCCCACGATCAAGGGCAACTGAGGCACCTGCAAAGGCGTCACATCACCACCACCCATGTTCACGAGGCGCCAGGCATCGCAGGGCACAGAGGAACCCAGCAGACAGATGGGAGACCGGGGGGGGGGGGGGGGGGGGAGGAAGAGATCCCGTCTAGGGTAAAAAGAGGGAAAAGTGGAGAGCCTACCCTGGACGGGATCTCTTCTTTCCCAGTGCTTTCCCCGGGCTCGGCCATCTCTGTTTCCTCCCCGCCAAGCCTACCTGCCGGCGGACCCTTGCTACGAACCTCCCTTATCTACCGCAAGGAGAACCGATACACGTGGCTGCCTCTTTTCCCTTCCGCAGCCACTTCCAGCCTGCCTTCTCACATACTGGCCAAGCGCTTCCCGCCCGTCCTTCGCTTTGGGGATGCTTCGCTTGCTCTCTTCGGCGCGCTTTGCATTTAGCCCTCACTTCTCATCTCTGCCTCCCCGGCTCAGCTGCGCCCTCGCTTCCCCCACCCGCCAACGATCATCCCAGAGGCTCCAAGCAGAGACTGAAGGAAGACCGCATTTCAGTTAGCGCACCTCGGAGTCACCGAAAACTCGATGCCGGCTTCCCCGTGTTTTGTTTGTAGTGAAGAATAAACTGACAGTTGGTCAGAGGGAAGGTGGTGGTGGGGGTGGAGGCTGAGTGTCCAAGGAAGCCAACCCAGATGGGCATCGCAGGGCGCAGAGGAACCCAGCAGACAGACGGGAGACCGGGGGGTGGGGGAGGAAGAGATCCCGTCCAAGGTAGGCTCTCCGCTTTTCCCTCTTTTACCCTGGATGGGATCTCTTCCTTCCCCCCTCCCCCGGTCTTCCGTCTGTCTGCTGGGTTCCTCTGCGCCCCCCAACTGGCAACGGTCAATTTCAGACCCTCTAACTGGTAAATAGACCTGAGGCCATAAGTGGAATTCCTCCAGCAGGGAGGATTTGAACTTTGGGGTCCAGCGGAGGAGAAAGTAGGCAGAAAGTGAGCAGAATTCCAGAGGGCTGATCCAGACACGGCTGCGGCGCGGAGGGTGGTTCTTGCGCTCCGAGCTAGCCTGCCCGCTTCCTCTTGCCCATCCACCGCCGAGAACTCAGAGGCGGGCAGCTGCTGAGAAGTCTTGGGCTTGGAGGCGGAGCGCGCTTCCCTCCGGTCTTTTCTTTCTTGGCTCTTGGGCTTCGGCAGTCTCCGGCGCTAGAAGCTGGGTGGAGCCCTAGCGTGCAGAACTTCAGGGGGAAATGCGCGGTGGCGGCCAGCTGAAGAGCGAGGCGCGCTTCAGGGCGCTGCAGGCCTGGGGAGCGGGAGGAGCACTGGTGGTTTGTTTTTGGGGTGGGGGGTGCGACGGGGAAGGGGGTGACTGTGCGGAGAGGCTCAGAAGCGGATACGCCTGGCAGTCGGTGGGGACGTTGCCGAGAGGGGTTGCGCTGGGAAAGGGTGGCGTGCGGCAGACCGTGCAAGCTCTCTCCCTCCGTTTTGGTGGAAGGACAGCGGTGGCGGGGAGGCGTTTTGTTCCGAGAACAGGCTGCTCGGCGAGAGGAAAGGGGGCTCCCTGAGAAGCGAGAGCAGCGAAGAGGTGGTGCAGTCACAGAATTCCCCGACACTCGCTTTTTTTTAACCCAGCCTACCTCGTAGGGTTGTTGTTACGGGGCTAGACTAGGAAAGGCAGCCTTTCTCCCATTTTCGAGAAAAAGTAAGGATGTCCATCTGGTAGAACAACCACCTGTGCAATTTGGTGGCGATCCGCGAACGTTCAAGCCATGTAATGCGTGGGAAGGCATAGAATAAAGTTAGCATACTTGAAGTGAAATAGGCTTTGGTTATGTTTAGGTTGCATTAGCTAAAATGTGCCAATACCATCCTTGTTGGTAAGAATTGTTGTCATGTTAGAAGAATGACTAAGCCTGACAGCCTAATCTACTCTGTATTAAATAAATAAAATGGGTTCGTGATGCATGGGAAGAGATTCTGGAGGACATGGTGCAACGCGCCTTCAAGAAATGTGGCATTAGTAATGCTATGGATGGCAGTGAAGACAGTGCTTTGTATGAGTTTTGAAGGATTTTAACTCTTGTGTTTTAGCTTGGTTGCTGAATGAGCTAAGGTTTTTGTACTTTTAAAGTTATTGTTGATACCATATTGTTTTTATTGACCCTCTTTTCCACTTACAGAGCTAGTTTACTGTTTTTCTTTGAAATAAATATTCAAAAACATTATTGGTATCTATTTTTATTTTTGAAATTTACCGGTAGCTGCTGCATTTCCCACCCTAGGCTTATACTCGAGTCAATAACTTTTCCAGTTTTTTGTGGTAAAATTAGGTGCCTCGGCTTATATTCGGATCGACCTATACTCGAGTATATACGGTATCAATCGTGGAGCCAACCGGCAACAGGGAGCACAGCAGAGGGGTGAAAGAGCCACACGTGGCTCCAAAGCCACTGGTTGTTAACCCCTATGCTAGGGGTTAGAAACTAACAGAAACCTTGCCATTCCTAATGCAAGAATTCTCTCAAAACTTCCATGCATTGGAAGCCTCTCATGGTCTCCTTTTTGACGATAATACTCCAATGCTGCAATCTTCTTCCAAGGGTCATGCCATAACTCTTTTTTTTAATTAAATTTTTTTCATACAACAAAAAAACAAAATCTGCTTTTCTAAACAGATGTAGCTGGTCTTATAATAAGAGAGGATAACAAGCAGAACTTGTAGCAGATGCCAGATTCTTTTTTATGAGGCCATGGAAATGATGTACGTGATATTTTCAACAATGTGATGCTTTTCTGGGCATGAGGGATATATTAGGAATTGCCAGAGAACTAAGATTAAAAAGAAGCAGGCTTTCACTAGCAAGCACATCACATTTTGTCCTCTTATTTTTAAACTCGTCTCACAGAATGGCAGTGAAGCTCATGATTGTTAGTGTTCACCTGTCAGCCTGTAAATTTGATCTTTGCTTTGTTTATGGGGTCGGTATTCTTTTTCTAGCGTTCTTCAACTATGGCCACTTTAACATATGCAGACTTCTGGCTGGTAAATTCTGGAAGTTGAAGACCGCATATCTTAAAGTTGGTCAGACTTCAGAAACTCCTTTCTACCACCTTCTGTTTCCATACAGCCAGTCATGTAAGAGGTTGTGGAGTTCCCGAGAAAGAAATGGAAAACAGACAAACAGTCAAAAGGTAACATAGATCTGTTATTTGACATCTTCTCTCTTACACAGCAACTCATCCCAATTAGCAAGAAACCCAGGGAGAAGCATTCCATATCTTTCGAAAAGAGTCCACCTTAGTTAATTCATTATAAATTAGAAATCATTGAGAAATCTCATTTACAGTTTTCGAGATTCCATATTTATCCCCAGGCTAGTGTCTTCACAAGATAAAATTTGTGTAATTTTTTTGCTTACTGGATCTTGCCCAAGTATATGAGTTTTGATAAGTTGATGGGAAGAGTTAGGCCAAATGTGCAGTACTGTACAGATGTCCATCCTACTTCTCTTTTCTGGTTTTTCTGATAATAAGCTCTTTCCAACCACACACATTCTGACACAAATTAGATTGAGGTGGCAGCATTTTGCAGTAGTGTCGAACTTATCCTTTAGCACCCAATTTTACAAACTTTTAATGCTTGGTTGTTAAGCAAATCACTGTACTTCGTTAGTGAACCAGAGGTGCTACTGGTTCGGGTGAACCGGTAGCAATGACTGCGGGAAGCTCTGCCCACCCGCCCTGACGTAATGCACAAGCACTGCACATGTGCAGAAGGTGGTGCGCATGTGCAGACATGGCGCATGCGATTGAAGCGTGCACACACTCACACTTGCGACCTGGTAGGGAAGGTAAGCGAATCCCACTGCTGTAGTGAATGACATGGTCATTAAATGAATCCAGCTTTTCCCCTTGACTTTGTCAGAGGACAGATGGGAAGGTTGCCAATGCAATCACCTCACCACAGGATGTGGCAACCACCGTAAATATATGAGGATTGCCAACGATCCAAATTGTGATCCTGTAACCATGGAGATGCTGTAGCAGTTGTCTATGTGAGAACCAGTCGTGGTTTTTTTTCATATGTGTTTGAATGGTCATTAAATAAATGGTTGTAAGTTGAGGGCTGCCTGTACATATATGTATGTGTGTAAGGATTATGTGAAAGCACCTAGTATTGCCAAATATGGGCATTTCCTTGGCTCAGCTGATAAGGGAGGAGAGCTTGTGGCTTAGAGGCTAATACAGCTGCCTAATATGTAAAAACAACCCAGATTCGAATCCCAGTAAGGGTATGGCTAGCTGATGAGAGCTAAATAGCTTGAAATAGATCTATACTAGTCTCCCTTTATTTAGTTATCAGCACAAATGCAACATGTATGTGTGTTTATCGAGTATGGCTGGATTATATAGCCATTGGAACTTTTGTGTGCCATAAACATTTTGTCTAACTATAGTGACTCTTTGAAAATTATACTGTTTCTAAGTGAGGTATTGGGTATCTAAAGAGTTATGAATCAAGCCATACCTGTGTGATGTCTGACACAGCAGGCAGGAAAACTATGTGGGCGAGTTAAATCTGTTGCCGGGTTCACAGAACAGTTTTATTGCATTTCTCAGTTAAAAATAACAAGACTCCATACTGCTGATTTTGGTGAAACAGTCTTGCTGAAATTCATTGGTATGTCTTTAAGACTGCCAAAAACATAGAAGGGTTCAGGTCCCTCTATTTGTGCCCTCCCCTGAATATAAGAGCTTCATATTATCCTTAAGTTGGATAAACTTAAAAAGAGGAGGGCTGAACCAAAATATTTTCCATAGGTAAATGTAGAGGATAGATGTCACATAGATACCGTGATTCCCCGAAAACAATATAGCATAAAGTATGAACCCTTAATACAACTCCCAGCCAGGCTAAACTGAGGAATTTGAGCAGTTTCAGAAATAGTTTCAGAGGGCCATGGAAAGCTATCAAAACAGAATAAAGATACTCCTAGACTTACCTGTGTTTCCCTGAAAATAAGACATGGTCTTATTTTCTGTTGACTCCCGAAATAAGCACCTGGCCTTATTTTGGGGGAGGTCTTATTATTTTTGAGGTTCAGGAGATGGCGAGCGTGATCACTTCATGGCTGCTGCTGCATTGCAATATTTTCAGGGAGGGTTTATTTTCGGGGAAGGCTTATTTTAGCACATGCGCTCAAAAGCCCGATTGGGCTTATTATCCAGAGAGAGGTCTCATTTTGGTGGAAACAGGTTACTTGCTTCTCTTCTTCCCTCTTTCCCTTTTAAAGTCATTTTTTTTAAAAAAATATTTTATTCTGAGCCTTTCTCTTCACAAATCTCTCAGCAGCCCTGACTATGTGGCAGATTGCCATTCTTATTTCTGTAGCCTATAACAACTGAACAGCTCTCAGTATATCAACCCTTAACTGCCCTGATGTATTTGCTCAGTGGTATCTTAGTTTGTGATGCTCTTGAACACTTAAAGTTTTTTTTTAAGGCTGTATTAAGTATCCCTTGGCAGAATGCTTGTCCCAACTGCCTAATTTATGCCAGAATCTGGCATCGCGCTCTGTGGAATATCATCAGTAAACTAGATTTCTGCCTTCCCCAACAAGGGGAGAGTTTTTCTTGAATGAACTGTACGAATTCTGTATGGTAGCTCTGCATGCAGCAAGTACATTTAACATCATGAGAATGCTAGCTTTTATTTAAGGCATACAAAGAAAAGAAGAAGAAAAAACTCTGAAGAAAAGGAGTGTTATTAACTCTACTTGAGTTACAATCCTACTATTCTCCTGAAAACTATTGAGGACTGTGGAGGATGCTGAAGTAAAAACCTAAAATGTTTTCCTTCCTAATCTTGAAAACAGAACAAAGTATTACAAGAAGGCAATCAAAAATAAAGTGCTCCTGAGTGATTTTCTGATTTTATTAGATAAAACCGTTGCTTTGTATAGAAGAGAGCAGGCTCCTTTCTAAAAGAGGTTTTATGTTATTAAGATATGATAGAAGCACAGTCCAGTCTCCATAGCCAAGCTATGGAGAAAAATAAATGCAATGCCTTATCAGTCACTGCAGCATAACTTTTCAACAGCAAAAGCCATGAAAATTGATTGACGTCATCATAGTCAGTTATTGATTCTCTTGTTTCCATGTGATCATGAGAGAGCAGAGTTATCATGAAAACATACAAAAGGCTACTTACCACAGAGCTTTCACATGATATACAGATTATGTAAACAGTGGGTTTTTTTGTGGCGTTTTTATTCTCCAACTGGACAGATGGGCCCCAAGTTTCTCTAGCAGGGGATATAGTTTGAATATCTTCCTGAAAAAGACAAATTGTGGAGTTCTTGGTGTGCTGAACTACTATCTGTTGGTAAAAACAAATTACCCTGCCATCCTCTCTCAAGTATGAATCTTGGTATGTCTTTTTTGGTGTAATCAAAGGGATCTTCCCACGCTTCATATAAATGGCTCCAGGAATATTGATAGTGTCAGGGTTCCTACCCCTAATGAAAGAAGACTCTAAGACTTGAGGTTCCTCAAAGTTCCATTTTATTAGAGGTGTCATATTGGCACATCTGGGAAAACCTGAATCTGAAAGTTTCCAGGTTTTCCCTACCCAAACGAAAGTTCAAGTCCCTGCCCAGCACCCACATGTTCCTCACATAGTCCAATCAAACAGCTCCCAACTGGAGATGCCTCCCAGTAATGCCACTCCAGGTACAGGGCAAAATGTCCTTGACTCTCTGAGAAAGGAATGTTATGTAGACTATATATGTCCCATAGTCCATATAATCCCCCCTCCCATTTTTCCACAACATTAAATGTGGCAGGCCTGAAGGCCCAGTGCAAAAGATGGCTTCCAGACCTGACAGATAGTATCATTGTGTGCAAGAACCTGTATCATCTTACTTGTATAATTAGGGTAATAGTAGAGCAGAATAGAGTAGAAGGAGGAAGCATCCACAGATTTTGGAGTGAGTGGAGATTGGTGGCAACAGAGGAAGGAATGAGGGAGAGAGCATGTATGGATGGGATTCCTGTTTAAGGCCTTTCCATTGCAGTGGCATCTACTGCACCCCCTTGAATCAGCCATGCGGTGAAATACCAGAAGAGATATGGTATTTAGAAATCAAAACTTACAATGACCATTTTTATAGTCATTTGCAGGGCCAAAGAAGTTTCTGTGGATTTTACTGCATTAGTCATTGCTGGTTATAGGGGTTGGTGTTCATCTCCATTTCAAGGGTCATTGAGCCACTGCTGTCCGAAGATGTTTCCATGGTCATGTGGCAAGCATGACATCATGGAACACTGTTACCTTGCCACCGAAGTGGTACCTATTTATCTTCTCACATTTGCATGCTTTCAAACGGCTAGGTTGACAGGAGCTGGGGTGAGAATGGGAGCTCACTGTGTTGTATGGAACTTGGGTCTGGAACCTGGACTGTTGGCTTTCCATCCGACAAACCCAACCTCTTTAACCACTGAACCATTGCCCATCCCCATTTGCAGTCAAAGCCTGTATGAATTCTGGATTTCTTGTTTCTATTGTATTCTGTTTGTAATTGTTTTCATTCTGATGCCTGATTTGTATTTGAAAATATTGCTTTGTTGACATCTTCAAATCATAGCAATTACTGCTAATTTATAGAATGGCAACCAGACCTAATTAAATGTGGCTTGGTAAAAGTAACATTTATCTTCAGTTTTGTGCTGTAATCTACTCTACTTAGTTATTTAATACAAGTTGCTGCCTCCTTGCATTTTGTATGCATCTATGGAGGCAGAATACTAACCTGAATTTCAGATTAGGGAGTCTAATCCCAGAAGATGCCTGTTACTCTAATATCTTGTGTAATTTTAAAGAGGTTTCGATGATTAGTATAGTCTTTATTGTCATTGTACAAAATAAATACAATGAAATTAGTTACTATCAATAACTAGAAATTGACCAGCCTTTCTGGGATTTCCAATCAATCATTGTTTATATGACATGTAAATAACATTGCATACTTTGATTACCCCCAGTTGATCTTAGATCTGATAATGCATAGAATGCTTAGAGTTACAAATGCATTAAAGATGCATTAAAATGAGGATTTTTCCCTCTAGTTTTCTAGAGAAATCATATAGAATAGTATACTTCTTTTGGGCCCAGTTGTTCCTTAGAAACATCTTAACTGTGACTTTTCTTTTCAACTCAATATGATTTGCCAATACCTGTCATGGAACAGTTTCTGAATTTAAAATGACTGTTTACTTTAAAATCTCCCCCAAACTCAAAAAAGATGATTGGCATGAACAGGAATTCAGGTCTCTTGAGGACCTCTGAATTGAGGGGAGATTTATTACTTCTTGTCAATCATTTAATTCCCATGTCTCTTTTGATCTTCCCATAATTAAATGTATCAAAGAGAACTTATATAAAATTTGGGCCAGTTTCATAGCATTTCAACTGGCAACTTGGATTTAGTTTTTAGTATTGTATCTGCATAAGTTTTAACTTATCTAAATATAATAGGAAAATGGTAGAATAACCCATGGAATATATAGGAATCTTGGAATCTTCTTACGATATGGCCTGAAAAACTATATTAGTCTAGAGCAGGGGTGTCAAGCTTGCGCCGTCAGTGTCACATGATACAATGTGACTTCTCGCCCATCGCTAAAGTGGGCGTAGTCCACGTAAAGAGGTGGGCTGCCAATTTTTACTACTGGTTTGCTCATGGACGCATGTGCGCTCGTGCATGCATGTGACACTTCTGTGCATGCACAGAAATGTCAGGTCGGGTGAACAGAGTCTCCCACCACCGCTACTACTGGTTTGCACAATCCGAACCGGGAGCAACCCACCTCTGGCATGGTCAGCACTTGATGCATCCGGGCCACGAGTTTGACAGCCCTGATCTAGAGTCAGCCTTCAAGGAGTTGTATTTTTAAAAAATTGTGTTAGCTAAGTAGATAGTGTGTAAATGGGTGTCTTTCTGTAAACTGACTCCATTCATCACAGACCTACCTATCCAGTATTTATTTACAATGTTTGTACGCTGCCTAACTGCAAGACTCTGAGCACTGTACATCAAAGGCCATAAGAGAAAGAAAGCATAATACAACATAGCGTCATACAAAGGTACCCTGCTGACAATCAGCCAGGGACAAAGGCATAGGAAAATAGATACTTTCATGGTTTTTCAAAATGCAAGAGGAAAGGATACCTCATGAATTCTCGGGCACATTCCAGGGAAATCACATTCTCTAATATCTACATACTACAGAGAAGGCTGTAGAAAAGGCTGCCACCAAGTTTGATATAATTCTCATTTCTTTTCTTGAACTGAATTGGGTAGAAACATTGTTGACAATGTTTCTGATGCAACCCAATGTTGTTTCTAGGACTTTGCAGGTGATAACCAACAATCTAAGTAGGGCCTAGAAGCCTCTTAGAAATTATGTAGTGCAGAAAACTCGGAATTGGTGTTATCCTGCCATGGTGGAGATTGGAAGTTGCTTTTCTGTATCTATTTCAATTCCAAAACATACTTAATAATTTGTATGATAATTATTAATATGCATGAGATAATCCACTATACTGTCACTTTAAGAAATTATGTATTAGTGGTTTCATATGTGGTCTGTTTGTAATGATCCTTGAAAAGGAAAGTATTTTTTTTTAATTGCCACAAACTGACTACTCAAAGATGATGCAAATTAATGCTATTCTTCAGGTGGAATTTATTTACTGTATAATCTACAGTTTTTTTAATCTACAGCAGAAGTCTCCAAATTTGATAACTTTAAGGCTTGTGGACTTCAACTCCCAGAATTCTTCAGCCAGCCATGCTGGCTTGGGAACTCTAGGAGTTGAAGTCCACAAGTCTCAAAGATGCTAAATTTGGAGATCCCTGATCTACAATGTATGAATCACTTATGGCAGTGTTTTTCAACCTTTTTTGTGCAAAGGCACACTTTTTTCATGAAAAAAATCATGAGGCACACCACCATTAGAAAATGTTAAAAAAAATTAACTCTGTGCCTATATTGACTATATATAAAGTAATTCTCCCACGGCACACCTTACACTATGTCACGGCACACTAGTGTGCCGCGGCACAGTGGTTGAAAAACACTGACTTATGGAATTCACATATTCATATCACGTGAGGGTGTGATATGTGATATGTGAAGATAGGAAGATCTCACTTTTTCAGAATTGTTGTATTAGATTGCACAGATACATAATTAAATAGTGAAAATGTAGTTGTGGTTAAGGTTTTATTAATTCATGCATCATTTTATGCAGATGATAGATAATAGGGAATTAATGATATTCTTATGTATTAAACAGGGTAATAATTTCCATTTATGGGGACGTATCAGACCCAATTGAATTTGAAAAATTAGTAGAGTTGGACCCAGTTATTAGAATTTGTATGAAAATTGTAATTATTCAAAAACGTTTTACAACAGAGGCATAAACAGATTTTTTGCAGCACATAACTCTTGTCAATTGCCACTCTCTAAAGTTGGTTTCACTAGTTCTGTCACCATGTATAATTATAAAAAAAAAAAAAAACACAAAACATTCCAATTCTTGGAATTTTAGCATAATGCATGTTTCTAGAATATAATTTGTGGATTTATTTCCAGGAAGAATAATTAAGGTTTGAAGTGACAAATTCTTAAGAATTTTGATAATGCAGCAGCTTCACTAAATTTGTGCCCCCACTTTTTGGGGTGGGGTGGGGTTAATGTTATTCTATTTTAAACTTGGTAGAATAATAGCAGTGCTATTTATCATCTGAGCTTCAGTTTGGAAGGAGCAAAACACTGTACATTCTTTATTTAGTATTTCTTAAGCATAGAGTATAGACAGAAGGAGTGAATTTGTTACATAACAGCAGAAAAATTACAGACTAAAATTAGTTCTTACAATGATTGCCCCCCCCCCCCGGTGATTTATTTTAGGAGCTCAAGGCAGTCTTATGTGTTACCAGACAGCGTCATTACAGCAACAGTTGTTTGACTAATTTTGCATCACCCTTAGATGTCAGCTTGGTGTAGCATAGGGAGGGTATTTGAAGGACCTATTTTCTCAGGCTGTATCCTCTTCCCATTTCACCTGTTCTGGAAGGAGATGAACTCTACGTGTCCTGTCTATTAGAGGGTGCCATCTGCTGGAACCTGGGAATAGAGTCTTATTTTTTTGCCCTTGGCAGTATCTTTCCCACAGAGATTAGATTGACCCTGGCTGTGTTGGCTTTTCATAAAGCTGTGAGTATGGGGAGTAGAATAGAATAGAATAACAGAGTTGGAAGGGACCTTGGAGGTCTTCTAGTCCAACCCCTACCCAGGCAGGAAACCCTACATCACTTCAGACAAATGGTTATCCAACATCTTCTTAAAAACCTCCAGTGTTGGAGCATTCACAACTTCTGGAAGCAAATTGTTCCACTGATTAATTATTCTGTCAGGAAATTTCTCCTCAGTTCTAAGTTGTTTCTCTCCTTGATTAATTTCCACACATTGCTTCTTGTTCTACTCTCAGGTGCTTTGGACAACAGCTTGAAACCTCTTCTTTGTGGCAGCCCCTGAGATATTGGAACATTGCTATCATGTCTCCCCTAGTCCTTTTCATTATGAATATGAGTATGACAGACCATGCAAGATTGTGTTGACGGCTGTTTGTGGTATTATCTCAGCCCTTGATTATTCATTTTTTACTGAATATTATGTTGAGTTTTAATTGTTAGTAGCTACTCAAAGTCACTGTGAAGAGAGGGGTGGTCATTTAAATTTAATTAATTAAATAAATGCCATCCCAAGAGGTTTCTTTTCAGATAGGCAGGACTATCTGCATGTACCAGGAAGACCTTGACTGGGGAAGCTTATAAAATATAATAGCAACATCACTTAGACTTATATACCGCTCCACAGTGCTTTATAGCCGTCTCTAAGCTGTTTACAGAGTTAGCATATTGCCCCCAACAATCTGGCTCCTCATTTTACCAATCTTGGAAGGATGGAAGGCTGAGTCAACTTTTAGTCATTCAGGATCAAACTCCTGGCTGTGGGCAGAATAAGCCTGCAGAACTGCATTCTAACCACATCGCCACTACGACTCTATAATAATTGATTATTTGTTTTCTAATTTCAATAACAACATTTCAAACAGAAACCACTGCAACACCTGAAACAGCATAAAGTATGAACCCTTAATACAACTCCCAGCCAGGCTAAACTGAGGAATTTGAGCAGTTTCAGAAATAGTTTCAGAGGGCCATGGAAAGCTATCAAAATGGAACACAGATACTCCTAGACTTACCTGTATGTAGGTGAGACCCTGGCTTATTTTCTTTTGACTCCCGAAATAAGCGCTTGGCCTTATTTATGGGGAGGTTTTATTATTTTTGAGGTGCAGGAGGTGGCAAGTGTGGTCACCTCATGGCTGCTGCTGTGTTGCAATATTTTCAGGGGAGAGCTTATTTTAGTACATGTGCTCAAAAGCCCAATTGGGCTTATTATCTGGGGAGGTCTTATTTTCGGGGAAACAGGGTACATTAGTTCATATACTAACCGTTCGAAGTTACAATAGCACTGAAAAAAGTGACATGACAATTTTTCACACTTGTGACATCACACACACACACACACACACACACACACACACACACACACACACACACACACCTGAATATCAGTGAGACAAAGATCTTGGTTAGAACATTTTATGAAAATCCCTGAAAAATATTTATGTAAATAATGTCCTAACCAGATTCATGCCATTTAATAATGGTAGTGGCATATACTGGGAAAGAATTATTTGAAGTATATCATTGTCATTTGGTTGTTTTAGTGTTAATATTTATTTGTTTGGTTGTGAAATAATTTTATTGGAATATTTTTTTTAATTCTTCTGAGGGCTTTTTTTGTTTCAGCCCAAACTTTAGTAAAGGGGCATAATAATAGTAGTTCTTGTTATGATAAAATAATGAGATGTCTCAGTTAAAAAAAAAAAACTATGTCCCCTTAATTTGTCTCAGCAAATAGTAGCATCTTGCAGAACCTGTCTGTTTTCTGCAAGAAAACCAGATTGGATCCTCAATCCTACTGTGAATGGGTGTGATTATTAGTGAATACTAAATAATAAGGTAAAAAGGTTCCCCTCGCACATATGTGCTAGTCATTCCTGACTCTAGGGGGCAGTACTCATCTCCATTTCAAAGCCGAAGAGCCAGCACTGTCCAAAAATGTTTCCGTGGTCATGTGGCCGGCATGACTAAACACCGAAAATGCATGGAACGCTCTTACCTTCCCACCAAAGGTGGTTCCATTTTTAAGTGCTTTCAAACTGCTAGGTTGGCAGAAGCTGGGACAAGTAACGGGAACTCACTCTGTTATGCAGCGCTAGGCATTCAAACCGCCGAACTGCCGAACTTTCTTATTGACAAGCTCAGTATCGTAGCCATTGAACCATCGTGTCCCTGCTGAGTTATAGACTAGCCTAAAAAATAAAATAAAAATCTTTTGGATGAAAGCAATGGCAAACCATGAAAGCAATGGGTCATTGTAATCAAAACACATGGACATATGTGTCCATCATGCATTGAAAAAAGCTACGATGACTTTTTGGGGGTAGTCCATTCTTTTGCTTCTTCATCTCCAGATACCGGAGTGATAATTATGTGTCCTCAGATTGATGTTGGCTGTTATCAACCATATAGATGTACCTTCTCCAGGACAATAGTTCTCTAATCAGACCCTCAGATCTTCTAGTGGTGCAGCTCTGCTATCCCCTTTGCTGCTATTGTCCTATTTTTCTCTATTCCATCACTATTCTTTGTATAATAATGCACCCAAAGTATAACAGTGGGAACTTGATTAATTGATTAAGAATTATAGAATAATTTGGTCTGTGATCATTGTTTGGTTTCTTAGCACTCTATGGTAGCCCCCACATCAAAATGCAAAGAATACTGTATTACAGATACTAAGTTTCAGGCAAATTGACATATAAAACCTTTCAAAACCCTCTAGCTATTGTACTAATTCAAAGTGCTAAAACTATGTAAATTACCAATAAAGTCTACCAGTCTACTGGCACTGATAATGTTACCTAGTTTGGGTAATGAAACATCTGCAAGAAAAGGATCAAGCTCACAGACAGATCCCTTATATGTAAATCATGCCTGGGAATAAATAAGGAAGTTGGCATGATGAGATGGTTGACCGATTGATGTATTCAGTTGCAATTAAACTTCTGGAGTAATCTTAAAAAAAAAAATCCCAGGAAACTAATTTGAAAAATGCTATCAAGTTATACAAGTCCTTTATTTTTTTCAGGTTTTTCTAGTGACAGTTAGTTTATTTGAAAAAGTGCTATAGAAATGTCTGGCATAACACTAAGATTTGGGATAAGTGATATTAAATTCCATAAGAGTGAGCCCATGACCTAAATCTGCCATTTCCATCAGAGTCCACTGCGTATACCGTATGTTTTTTTCCCCATGCCTTTTTGAAAGGAGTGTTGAGTTGTCAGATCTTTTTGAAGAAAAAATAATTCAGGCCAATTAATAGAAATTGACAGGAGTGAGTGCAATTTTTCTTATATTATGAATCTCATTTGAATACATTATCCATGTTATTCCTGTGTTTGTCATCTTCTCGTGTTATCACCATTGGCCAGGCATGAGTGATTTTTTATCACAATGAGATGTCAGTATACCTTATATTTCACAGGAAAAAAAAGCCGCCAACTCTTCATCTCATAAATATACCAAATAGATTTTGACATAGGAAATTGGGAGGGGGGGGAGTGTCAATATAACAACTGACAAACAATGCTATGAACCCTGTAGTGAAAAGTAATTGCATGATGGTGAAAGATAGTGTGTGATAGTGTTAGACTGTTAACGATCTGTCAGGAAGAGAATTAAGTACTTAATACCAGAACTCTACAATCTACAAAGGAATCTCGGTTGTTTGCAGATATTCCTCTACAAAGGTTAGGAATATTGTATTCTTACGGCCTCTCGGTGCTACTGGAAGACATTTTGCAAATGTCTGTATGAATATAATTTAATTAAGCACATGGTTTGAATGTGCATAACAGTACTTATGTATATAGGTTCAAAGTTGATATATAGGTTCAAATTGTTGGAAGAAAAATCCATCTGGTTCAGTTCCAAGCTGGGAGAAAGACGCTGGAAACAACATGGAGGCTGGAGGCTGAAGGTCCATTTATTAGTAAACAGAACAACCAGGATTTGTGGTTCCGGGTCAGCTGAACAAATGGAGTTTAGAGTGGGTGGGTCTTTTATACCTTCTGAAATTCCTATAAGCAGAGGTGGGTTCGTACTGGTTCAGACACCCGAACTGGTTCTATTGTCGGTGGCACCATCTTGTTTTTTGGTTCTGTGCATGCAAAAAATTTTGTGCACTGAACCAGCAGTAATAATGCTGGTAGCAACCCACCCCTGCCTATGGGGATGTAGGGGGATGTAGGGGGTCATAGTTGGTTCTACAGGCAAAAGAGGAAATGAGAATCCTAAGTGCTTTTCTAAGCTAATTTTGTCAACCTTTTGTTTGTTGCTTATCTGAGTTTCTGTCTTGACCTAGTTTTTTTGAATGGATTACCAAATCTGCATTTCTAAAAGTTGGCCTCCTCAGTTTCTGCTTGGGGCAGGGAAACTGGGGCTGGTTTCTGCCTCCCTTAAGATTTTTTCATTTCTTCTTTAGGGGGAATATTTTATTCTGCCTTTTAAAAAATATTTCCCAAAATATTTCATTCTTTGGGGGAGGGGGGGGGGGCTTCCCACAAAATCACATGCCTCGTTAAATACTTTGGATGATTTTATTAAATATTTTAACTGAGCCACTATTTTAAAACAGCAGGCCTTTTCTTTTTTCATCCTCTTTTAGTCCACTTTCCTGCGTGAGATTTGGGTTCACTTTGCATTTCTTAGGTCTGTAATTCTAGTGCATTGGCTTTTGTGTGCATTTTTAACAGGAGATACAATTTGCCCTATGTTGATTATACAACAGCAAACCCTAGTTTTTCAATCTTGACAACTTTAAGGTTTATGGACTTCAACTCTGAATTAGGGGTTGAAGTCCACACGTCTTAAAAGTTGGCAAGTTTGAAAAACACTGCTCTAGTGTCTGTTAAACACAAGCTCTCTTTGGGCATTAAAGTGGCCAAAGAATGCTGGGACAATAAAGATAAGGAATCGTGCTCCATCCCCTGGTATCACTTATTTATCGCATGCCCATCACATGCTGGGAGTCTGAATTACGCCTTCAGAAACCCTGTAACTATTCAGTGCTTTACAGTCAGTTTAATTTAGATCCTTGATCTTGCAGGATTCTGTATTGGGTATGAAATATAGGAGTAGACAAGCTTCTGTCCTGTCTTCTTAATAATGGGAAGCGATTCAGGCAAGTAATAAGACAGGGCTCTGTCTTGTGCTCTGTTTTCGGCTGTCATGGCCTCCTGCAGCACTCTGCTGGTGCAAACAGAGCTCGGGGGGGGGGGGACTGCACATAGCCCTCCCAGGCTCTGTTTTCACTGGCAGATTGCTAACAAATCTAATTGCTAGCAAAAATGGATCTCCCCTGCCCGGTCCATCACAAGTGCCTCTGAAACGAATGATGTTGAACTGGCCATGCCCACCTGGCCACCCCCACCTACCCACCCACTAAGGTTAAACACAACCATGATGCAGCCCTCAATGAAATCGAGTTTGACACTGCTGTAATAAGGTGAACAATGAACAGGGTGAGGCAGTGTTCTTATCAGCGGTCTGCCCTTCTGGGATGGTTTAGACAGGAAGCAGAAAACCCAAACAAGGCACTTGTTGGTTATTTAATAAATGTTCCCATAGGCAATGTATGCTCATAAATATATGTTCGTCATATTTGTAGAGTATATATTTAGAAGCATACTTCAAAGAAATGTAGGAAAAGGCCTTCAATGTGTTTGTGAATGAACTATGTGCCTGCAAAATCTGTTTAATGATTCCTAAAGATGTCTACAGGAAGAATACTGAAAAGCCTTTGCTCTCTTTTCTTTCTTGCTGGAGATTATTATTATTATCTGCTTTACATAAAAATACATGTAATAATTTATTTACATGTGTTTATGAAGAGAAGAGTTCTCTTAAGTAGAAATTCTATGCAATTGTTCAGCTGCTCTAGAAAGTTGATAGTAATGTTTTTTTATCACATGACAGCCTAATAAATGTCATGATAACATATTTGGAACAACAATAAATTACCCATATACTACTAAAACTTTCCATCTATAACTGGGTGAAAAGGTGCATCCCAACAAAAGATGTTTTCAACCAAGGTACTAGGTTGACTAGTCATAGGCTAATTTACGGAATGCATCCAAAACACAGAACCTATAATTCGTGGGTTTGGCAAATTTTATAAAACATGCTATGTCAGAGGTGTCAAACTCACAATGACACATTATCATCATGTGACATATCGCAACTTCCCCCCTTTGTTAAATCGGGGGTTGGCATGGTGAGACACGTGATTAATCCGACCTCCGCGCAGCGAGTTTGACACCACTACGCTATGGTTTAAAATTAATAATATAAAATTATCATAAAGCATTTGATGATATGCCTGATATTTGACTGTGCTATCCAGTTAAATATGGGCTACTTTCACGTCAACTCTATAGATCTCCCTGAATTTTTAAGAACTTTTCAAGTACATTAGAAATTCTATGATTGTTGAAGACATTGAGGAATCTGGTAAGGAATTAATCTCTGAAATGATGCCCCAAGGGATCACAGTTTGTCTAGTTCTTTATTAAGAGTTATTTACTAAGCACATTTTTGGGTTCTCCAGAAAAGAACGTAAAATATGCTTCATATGAACAAAAAGTTGGTTTGTACTTGAAATATTGGCTTCAATTTTAATTGTTTTCTGTTTATAGAATTCAAAATGATTTGAACAAAACCCTTGTACAGTATATATCCTTAGCTGTGGCTAATACATGAATCATATTCCTAATCAAGTGTTTCCTTACTTGGTTGACTCAAAAATATACACAAAAAATAGACTTAAACTTTCAGGAATTAAAGTTTATGTAGCTTAAGAAAAACAATGTTTGAGACCAATAGAGAGGTAGGGCTGGTTTCTCCATATTTTTATGATAGACCCAGGTTAGTTGGTTTATAATAAAAGAAATGTGGCACACTGACTATTTCTAAATAGTTTTTTGCCTCTTTATCCTGCTTCTGCTAGTCACGAGAAGGGAAAAATTTAGCTATTTTCAGAGTTAGGATTGACTTTTTAAAAGCTAAACAAAATTAGCTGATACAGCATTCTTCCCCCAAATAACACTTTCTCCTGTTGTGTGGTATCAGGACATTATAGACATAAATGTTTCATATTTTAGTGTGTTTCTTTTTTTGGTGTCTATGTGTGTGTGTGTGTCTGTCTGTATCACACAGGTTCTTTTTCAAGAGAGAACTAAAAGAAATAACACTGAAAGAAATGCAATAACAGAAAGTGCAGTTACGTCTTGAAAAAGCACTTTTGGGACAACCATGACTTGGATGACAGAGACTCTCCATAGATGTGTGTGTGTGTGAGTGGTGGGTTCTGGAACAGGCCCGGCGGTGTCCACATGGATGTACGCAGTGCACGTGCACACACGTGCAGCACGTTCATGCGTCTTAGCGACTCCACAAGCCTCCACGATGCTCCAGCTGTTCAGCAGAGCATCACGCAGACGCTGTACATGCCATGCGCTGAAGCCGCGCAGACTTAAAAGACTGGTAAGGAGCTCGGATGGGCGGGTGGGCTCTCTGGAGCACCGTACCGGAATGGTATCCAGTGGTCCAAGTAGGCTCTGGTACGCCCGTACCAGGGCACACCACCTGCAACCCACCACAGGTGTGTGTGTGTGTGTAGGTATTAGTAGCTTAATCTCTTGTTTATATTGTAAACACATATAGCCACTATGTGATACTGATTGCTGTTCCAATAACTTTTTTAAAATCACTTTACCTTGGCTTTTCCTTTTTTAATGTCTCTCTGTAATTCTGCCTGTTTAATTTGCCCTTTTAATGTGTGTAAAAAAAATTGAAATGATGAGGGTAATAACTGAGGGCAGCATGATTTATATTCAGTAATTTAATGTCATTTAATTAAGGTTGTGTATTCTTCAGAAATAACATGATGTGATTTTCACTTCACTTCGTCATCTTTGGACTGTTCAACACTCATAAAGTTAGTTCCTTCATATCTTGAAAAGTTAACTGAATACTAAGCTTTTTTATTGGGTGGATATTGGGGGAGCTGTAAAATTCCAACTTAATATTTTTACCATGGAAATATTGTTTGTTGTTTTTTTCATTTCCACATGAATGAATGTTTTAAAGAGTATATTCTTGGAAAGTTGGCGTTTCCAGTTCACTTAGGATGGTTGTCATGATGTGCTTGATTCCATGGGAAAATTAATATCCCCTTTCTTTTAGAGCAAAAATATGAGAAAACATATGGTTTTCGTGGCATTTCCCCCCTCAATATCACTTTTACCAAACAATTATTTTAACCACTTCTGTGAGAATCAAAAGTTGTGTTCAAGTAAAAGTTTCACAGTAGAATTTCTGAAATTAGAAATAAAAAGCTTTTCTACATGTAGTCCATGACTTACAACAGTTCATTTAGTGAAAGTTTGAAGTTACAACCAGGGGTAAGATCCTACCGGTTTGACAATTGGTTTGCTGAATGTGCGCTTTGCCTGCACAGTTTACAGAGAAATCACCTTCCGCATTACTGCTGGGGAGGAAAACAGCTGAGGTGCGGCAATCCACTCTGTTGCGCCTGTTAGCTGGGCTTCAGAAAAGAGAATATAGATGAGTATAGCGCAGGAGCGGGCAGGCGGGACCAGTTGAAAGGTGGAGCAAAGTGGTTCACTCCCAACTGATAGTCTGAGCTACCGGTTCACCTGAATGGGTCCAAATCCCACCACTGGTTACAACAGCATTGAAAAATGTCACTTAAGACCATTTTTCACACTTGACTGTTGCACCATCTCTGTGGTCACATGATCAAACTTCAGATGCTTGGCAGCTGACTCACATTTATGATGGTTGCAGTGTCCTGGGCTCCTGTGATCCTCTTTTGTGACCTTCTGACAAGTCAATGGAGAAGCCAGATTCATTTAACAATTTAAGTGCAGTAATTCACTTAACAACTGTGGCAAGAAAGGTCATAAAATGGGATAAAATTCACTTAACAAATGTTTTACTTAGTAATATAAATTTTGGGCTCAACTGTGGTCGTAAGTTCCACTTGTATTTCTCTTTTTCTCATTGTTTTTGTTGAAAGTAATTTAAATGATTTATACAACCATGCATACACATGAGCATAAATAAATAAAGTTGGCCCCACAATGGCCATTTCCATCAGATGCATACATTTTGTATTTTTGTAAGAATTATGCTTTATTCAAAAGTCAGAGCAGTGAATGGTATTTTTACATGAATGATAAAACGAATTGTGTAATTACTAAGGGATCAGAGGGAGAATACCTGGGAGTTGTTGATAAATAATAGAAAAATGATCTATTGTTTTTCTTTTTGCTATTGCTCCCAGGGCATTTGATTAGCACTTCTGGGAAACAGGATACTATATTATTCAAAATACAGTTTTGAAAACTACTACTATACTGTAGTGTTCAAAATACAGTTTGGTCTGTTCTGTCGATGAAGGTTAGGAAATCTTTGGGGGGGAAAGCCCAAAATGTTGTCATACAAGGTTAGAAAGGTAACCAATCAAGGGTAAGTAAGGATTTTTTTTTAAAAAAAGGATTGGATCTTTTCACTCTTTTTCAGTACCAGTACTGAAGTTGTTTGCTTTCTTAAGTACAGTATTTTTATGCCCTTGTCGCTTTGGTATGGAGAATAACGTTAACCTATTGCTTCCTTTGACAGTTAACATTTTGATGGGAAGCATTAAAAAGAAGGCAAGGAAACATGGTCAAATTTTTGTTTCTAAATGAGACAGTTGTCGAGTCACTTTTGCTTCAGTTTATGACCTTTCTTGCCATAATTGTTATATGAACCACAGCAGTTGTTAAATTGGTAACATAGTTGTCCTAAAGGTGCTATTCAAAAGGGAACTGGACTTTTTGAGTTTTTTGGTTCTTGGTATTTTTCTTGATAACATTTTGCTTCTCATCCAAGAAGCTTCTTCAGTTCTGGCTAAATGGTGGGGAATTCAAAGGAAAAAAACCAAGAAAGTCCAGTTATGTTTTGAACAACATTTTTGGGACAACCATGGCCTGAATGATTGAAAGTGACATTTAGTAACATGGTTCTTAAGTGAATCTGCCCTCTGTAATGACTGCTTGTCAGAAGGTTGCAACCCCCCCCCCCCCAACAAAACGCATCGGCCTGGGAGACAGCAACCATCATAAATATGAAACATCCAAATTTGGGGATGCTACAGCAGTAGAAAGTGTGAGAAACAATCATAAGTCACTTTTTTCAGTGTTGTTGTAACTTTAAACAATCACTAAATGAATGGTTACAAGTTGAGTATACCTATAGAGATGGCCAGCATTTAAATAATTACCCAATTAAATTATTCAGTGGCCAGTTCAAGATCAGAGTGAATTGTTCCAAGCCAGAAGGAAGACTACGAGTAGGAATGGATGAAAGCTGGATCTGATCCATGAAGATCTAACCCAATGAAATTATTATTCCAGAAATTATTATTATTCTAGACCTTGTGAAAGCACCTAATTTCTCTTACACTTTTGTCTATTGTTAAGCTTCTTACGGTATGTTTTTATTTTTCTCCTCCCTTCCTCTTTTTTTAGAAACAAAGGAAGTTTGTGAGGCAACATTTAGCCAATCAGTGCTGGGAAGAAACAGTACCATATATCCATGGCTTATTTAAGATTATATGATATCACTAGATTTTTAACCTGTTCCATCAAAATTCCATTGTGGATGGATTCATGAAATACTACCTATCTATATAAAAATGGCTGTGTGCGTGTGTATGTTCCAACATAACTGTGGAATGCCTCTAACAATTTCAATCAAACTTGGTTCACAAATTACTTACCCTCTGGAAACAAATACTGTGGGGGTAAGACACTCTTAACACCCCTCGAGGTGTGTGTTCTGTTAAGAGCCTGTTGTGCTTTAAAATGGCTTCTACCGTACTGCCTTAAAATGACATCTACTGTACAGCACTGTTGCCTTGGTAACAACTTCACAGTATTCCACAAGTAGGCTCCCTCTGGTAAGGGGGAAAATCCAACATTAGAAATTGTGGCAATGTTCATGGAAGGAGGCTTGGGGTAAATAAATACCTTGGCAGTGCCGGTTATCAGCTAGTTTCCTATATAATTAAGCATAGAGTTGGAAGTGACCTTCAAAATCACCTACTCTAAACCCCTGCAGAGTACACAATCCATTTGATCATGTCTGAGAGAAGACCATCTAACTGTTTGAAGATTTTCAACAAAATAGAATACACCCTTTCATGGGGCAGTGCTATTCTACTGAATTTCTATCAGGTGTAATGGGAAGCCCTATTTAGATCAGTATTGCAATGTTAGGATTAAAGACTATGGAATTCTGTGTAATACAGCTATCTTGCTTCTGCGAAGACTCATGCATTTATGACAGTTAAAGAGCTGTGCCCTTCTCATAGGTGTGATGGGAACAAGAGTGTTTGCATTGTCCTCTCCTCTTGGTTAAAGACACGTGGAATGGATGATAGTGCAGAGAGAGACAAACAGATGTGATTGTGACAATGACATTAAGGAAGGACAACTTAGGGAACGAATATTTTATAAAGAGTTCCCAAGTGGAACTCTTGACAGCTCTATTTAGTCAAGAATGTTCTGTAACCAGATACATAATAAAGGTTTAATAGCTACGATTGTTGAAGTACTTTGTTTACTTCTCCTGGGAAATATGGTTTAAGAATAGATTGTTGATTGCCACAAAGGAGACTGAGCAGAAGATTATATATTTATAGCTAATATTGGTTGGGCTGTAGAAATCCAGGATACTGTATTGTACCTGGGAAAAAAATGATGTGGATTCTTTCTAGTGTAAGCCATAATAGGAACATGTTTTTCATGCCATGCATATTAAGCTGAGGCTAAGGATGCAGAGCTGTTTTACCGATAAGATGAACTGTCAAACTACAAATAAAAGTATTTATAGTTAGCAGAATTATTATCTGACCTGCACTTTTGGTCTCTAAATCTCCTAGCAAAGAAAGATTCTTGTCTTTCTTAATATATCTCCTTTTGCCCAGAATGACATCACCTTGATCCCTTTATTATTGTCTGTTAAGGCAACTACATCAGTCCAAAGTTGCTGACATGGATAATGCTAAGGCTATAGAAGCAAGAAGTTGAATCAGCACAAGAGCTATGGAATATGGTAGGTGTAGCAAGATTGTGTAGCGTATGGTAGATATAACAAGAACATGATCTCAACTCAGAGATAAGAAAATCACCTGTCATTTCAAATATATACTAGCTGATAACCCGGCATTGCTCGGGTATTTATAGACGTTGAAGGATTTGTCTGACAAAAAGAGGAACCTTTCTTTTCCCTATTCCCATGCCCACCATCTCTGCCCTCTCCCTTCCCCCTCCATGTGCTCCCATATGCTCCTCTTTCCTGCCCTTTCTACGATCCTGGCACTTTGCCCTGAAGCATTTGTCTGACAGGGAGCCATTAAGAGTGGCCTTGCTTCCCCCTACTCCCATGCCCATCATTCCTGTTCTCTACCTTACCCCTCCTTAACGGCGCAGGCTCTCCATTCCCCCTCCCATGACATCACAAACAATGGCCGCTCTAGGATGCCACACTCACTCTCCTTAATGGCTGGAACACACAGACACACAGACCCAACATACCATGGGTGTTCTCCCCCCTTCCCCCTCGCCCCCAGTATTTGTTTCCAGAGGGTAAGTCAGCTGTGCACCAAGTTTGGTTGAAATTGCTCAAGGTGCTCCAGAATTAATGCTGGAACATACATACCTACATACCTACATATAGCCTTTTATATATATAAATGAAGATGGCGAGTGAGACCTCGCCAAAATGTTGCCAAGACAATCTCAATCTTACACGGGAAAAGATCCGAATACAACAAGACCAGCATACCTACAGCCGTAAAAGTCTGTCTGCCTGCCTGCCTGCCTGCCTGCCTGCCTGCCTGCCTGCCTACCTACCTACCTACCTACCTACCTACCTACCTACCTACCTACCTACCTACCTACCTTAAACTTAAAATGTTGGTGTAACTGACTTTTATTTATACCTGAGAGCCTAAGAACTTCCCTGCTACCAAACACTCATCCTGTTTCCAAAATTTAGAATGTAGCATTGGTTATAGGAGCTGAATGCAAGTTTCTCCCAAAAATGAGTATACGTATTTTTCTCATTTCTCAAAGCTCTTTCCATTTATTTTGTGAGACAGGTAGACAGGTAGATAGATGGATAGATGGTTTATTCTTTTTTAAATGAAACTAATATTAAATTTCTTATTGCATAGCTAGGAAAGCCTAGAGAATTCCTCAGAAGCCACTAGTTGCTAGGATACCTGGCATTCATTGTTTTTATTAGTTTCCCTATGTATTAATGAGCTAAAAGAATTACTTATTTATTTAGTTTTTTTATTTATTTGTTCCATTTGTATTTTTTCCAACTACTCCAAGTCTAAGATTTACAGCAATAAAACCATATAATATAAACATTAAAATACTACTAGTCGAAAGATAAAACACAGAACAACAATTAAAGCAACACAGCAGCACGTAAGCCACTTGATGGGTTGATTCTATTTGGTTTATTTATCTATTTATACTGCTTACTATGATTTATCAGCTTGTCAAGCTGATTCTGATGGCAAACACTGTTAAAGTAATATAAACAATAAAAATATATATACACATACATAGCAAGAACAGAAAGGCAGAGAAGAGCAATTGAGGAGAGGTCCATCAGCAATACATTAACAATATGTCAAAGGTTCAACCAACCCCCTGACCCTAATAGCTAGTAGGTCCCTCAAATGCCCTCAGGAGCAATTTCCCATTAAAGTAACTTCTAGAAGGCATTAACAAATGCTGCTTTCAGGAGGCAAAGTATTCTTTCCCCAAATGATTCCTGTACATTGTAATCTCATGAAAATTGGGCATCACAGCTTCTCCTAGAGAGTCTGTCAGGTTGATTCTAATTGGAGAAGGCAGCCTTATAGATCCTTAGGACAAAACCATCACTTCATTTGCTCCTGTAAACCTGTTTGCAATCAGGATAATGTGTGCATTGGCAAAATTTCCATCTGCCAATTGCAAAAAGCCACACTGCTTAGATCCCCACATATACTAACCGATAAATGACATCCTGCAACATTGGGAAGAACTCGATGAGTACAAAGTTCACTATCAGCTAAAGAACTGGCAGCTGTGACTTCACATTATTGTGAACATATGATAATAAGATCATCATTATAATCATCATCACTACTATTTTAGCCATTGTCTGTCCACTGTAGGATGAATGCCTCTTCCACATGTTTCCAACCAGTATGATCCTGAGCAGAGGTGGGTGGTCAATTTTTCTACTATTGGTTCGGGCGCGCTCCTGCAATGATTCTGCACATGCGTCTGGGCGGGTGGGTGGAGCCTCCGACTGCTGCTGCTACTGGTTCACCCAATCTGGATCGAACCGCCAGCAACCCACCTCTGGTCCTGAGCTTCGTTTTACCAATTGGGCCTGCCATACTTGCTGATTGTTCCCCTCCCTTCCGGTTTTGTTAGCCGCCCTGAGTCCCTCGGGAATAGGGCCTCATACAAGTTGAATAAAACTTCAAGAAAACCTCAAACCTGATGTTTTTGATCCATCTTGTTTTAGATCTCTTTTGTGTATGCTTTTTATCAAGTGGGATCCATTTTGTGTCTGCATTGGTCCACTGGCCATTGGTTCTTCTTGCTTTGTGTCCAGCCCATTTCCATTGCAATCCCCCCCCTCCCCGCTCTTGATGATATTGTAAAGTTTTGTTTGTTCTCTAATCCACATGCAGGTCTTTCTTTCAAGAAAGAATGTATCTTTCCATGGTTCTTAGTGCCACTCGTATCTTTTGTAATAATAAGATAGGTGGATAAAAATACCTAATCCAGTCCAAGCATCCGGCTGCCTATGCAACCAACAACAACAACAACCACAATAATAATAATAATTTTCCTCTCTTCTCTTATCATATGTGACTCTGTTAGATTGTGTATGTGTAGCTGCTTCAGAGAGTGTGATTATGTATGTATGAATGTCTACAATAGTGTTCCTCAACCACATTAAGATGTGTGGACTTCAACTCCCAGAACTCTCCAGCCAGCAAAATTCTGGGAACAGAAGTCCACACATCTTAATGATAAAGTTGCTATAGGAAATCTTGTATGCTAGTGGGCAGATCGCTGCTCATATCCAAATAAGGGGGCTAAAAGCTGTGGATGTTCCTTGACATTTGGCAGCAAAGAGTGTTATCAGTGTCATTTTCTAGGGAAGGCAGAGCTGAGATTAAGAGGAGTAAGCAATACCATCACAATGCTTTCTGCCAGTTGGCAGCAAAACTTAGAATCAAAATTCAGTTTCTCAAGAAAACTTTTCAAATTGAAATGAAAATGAAAGGTGTAGAGGATTTTGTTCCTCTATTTTTCTTCCCCTTCTTGTTTTCTGCCTACTCTTCGCCTCCAACCATAGGATGGGCTAGCTCTGAGAATGGCTATCACAACCTCCTGGCTTCATCCTGTCCTAATTGGATGCTTAAGGAGAAAAGTATCCACAGTTTTTGCTTTCAAATTTCACCAAAACGGTTGGCCCCCTTGTGGCAGATCTTCTCCGTGCACAAGTTGCTTCCTGACTCAAACCGAAGACTTTCAAGAATTCTAGAATTTTGGAAGGGGCAGGAATAAGGAGCACAAAGGGTAGAAAATGAGAGAAAAATAAGGGATAAACAGTTTTTGTCCTGACCTCCTCCTGTTAGTAGCAGCAATGGAACTGTCTTGCATAAAGACCACAGATTTCCTAATTTGAGGGCCCATTTATTTGACTTTTTAAAGCCTTGTATGCCTTGAAAAAGCATTTCTAAGAGTTTGCTAGAGACTATTTTTACACACTACAAGGCAAGTAGAGGAAGATCCTTTTGCAAGTTTATTCCAGTATGTTTGTTTTTTCTTGAAAAAGTTTGGTGTAAAGTATATCCCCGCTCTCCCTTTTTCCTAACAAACATTAAGGTGATCCAACCAGCTATATAATTCATTTGTGGTTTGAATTCAAGGTTTCCTTATCCAGCATTCTTAATTGTGTTATGTTGGCTCCCTTTAAAGATCCTGCCTACCATTAATTCTATCTCATAAAATTAAATCTGTATAAACTGGCAGAGGGTGATGTCCTTATATCAATAGTTTCCACATTAGGATAAATCTGTGTAAGCAGAGGCACAGTAATTATTATTACAGGGAACAATTATATCTGAAATAATCTTGCTGTAAATCAGAGGCTCTTAGCTAGGAATCCATTGGGAGATCCAGGGATAGACTTCAAGAGATATATATACTTGGATAGGAAAAATACCTTTTATTTTTCCTATTCTCCAATTGAAATTTGGAACTTAATTAAAATTTCTTGTAATTGATATAAGTGATGAATAAAGAATCACATATACTACTATATTGCATAGCTGGTATTCTTTAATATTTTGATAATTGCATTTCTTCATGCTGAGTTAGATTTCTTTTATAATATAATCTATATCTGTGTATTTTATTTTATGCAGTTAGACACATGTTTTTTCCTTGAAGGGGTCTGTAGTTTTCAGCAGGCTCTGAAAGAAGTCAGTGGAACCAATTAGTTAACAATCTCTGTTTTAAAGGGAATAAATTGGAGAACTGAGGGTACAAAGAAGTGGTGGGTTCCGGATCCTATTGCAATGGTATGGTGCAACAGGGCCAGGCATCCACCACATGAACGCACACAGTGGGCGCATGCATACTTACCGTCTGCGACGCTCCAGCTGCTCGGCGGAGTGTTGTGCAGGCCCCGTATGCTCCGTGCATGTGCGTGGAAGCCCCAAAGAGCTCAAATACAGGTAAGAACAGCGGGTGGGCAGGTGGACCTTCCCATCTGTGCATACCAGGGCATACCAGTCATAACCCACCACTGTTACAAAGCAATAATTTGGGGTCTAGGAAGGCATTTGTTGCTTTACAATGGATTAGCACCAGTTGTACCATGAAACACTAAATTTACTCCATAAGTCATTCCTAATATTCCATTTCTTCTCACTTTTTTTTTTCAAGATCTAAACATGGAATTCAACCCCTCAGACCATCCACGAGCCAGCACAATATTCCTCAGTAAATCTCAAACTGATGGTAAGTAACCATCTATAAACTACAATTGGATGAAAGCCTAGTACTGAATAATTGAACCATAATGTTGGTCATAGTTTATACTCCTCTGAGCCATTTTAAGATTATGTAGAAATTAGGAGCCAAGGATACCCACTTTTCTTTAACCAAAAAATCATTTCATCTCTGTATTTTTAGAGGGGACAGTTATACAGCAAAACCACTTGAAATTCCAGTTCTATTCTATTCCTCTTCTGTTTTACAATGGCTGCCAGGCCTAAAAGCCATCTTGGGCATTGATCTTCAGGCCTGCCACATTTACTCTATGGGAAACTGGGAGGGAGGATTGTATGGAGCTGGGGAATTATATAGCCATAATAACATTCCTTTCTCCGAGAGTTAAGAACATTATGTCCTGCACCTGGAGGGATGTGACTGGGAGGATTGGGGCGATGCTTTGATTGGACCATGTGATGGACAGGTGGACTTTTCATTTGGGTGGGGAAAACCTGGAAGCTTTCAGATACGGATTTTCCCAGATGTGCCAATATGACATCTCTAATAAAATGGAACTTTGAGGAACTTCAAGCTTCAGAGTCTTCTTTCATTTGGGGTATTACTTGGAACCCTGACAATGGCACTGAAAACCCAAATTTTATCTTTTGTAAATCATGTTGATTGATAAGATGTAACTGAAATTACATTGTAGCTTTTTGATGGCTCATTTCTACTGAGTTTTTTTAATATAAACTATCTTGAGTCTTTTTAATCTTTTCATTTCAGTGCTTATATAAGTCTCATTAATGATGATGATGGTTTTTTTAAACCAAGATGCTATTGACTCATATTATGTTTCCAGCATTAACAAATTGTTCAAGGTCTAAAATAATATCAGTATAATTTCAGAAATTATAATATTCAAGCCTTAGTGGGGAAATACTTCAACATCATTGTTTTCCTTATAAAATGAGGTATTTTTTTTTAAATACATGAGCCATAAAATTCTGTGAAGGAAAGAAAGAGTGTTGTAAAGTCATTGACTTACTCCCCAGTGTAAGACTATTGATAGTATTATTGAAATCATTGTTTTATAAATAGGACTGCTATTTGCTGTTTGTGTTTTGTATACAGTGCTTCATTTTCCTTTAATTTCATTGTTGACATGTCAAGCTAATTATTTTAAGCATCTGCTGAAGTAGGGGCTAAATTTTCCAAAGCTTAAGGCACAATGCATTTTAGAAGCCTTTAAATCAACCTAACATCTTTCTCATTTTGACTGAGATATGAATATGTCTACTGTTTTGTATCCATTTATAGTGGGAGAGACTTGCATGAATTATCGTCGTTTAATTGAGTTGGAAAGTGAATATTCTTCACGCAACTGCCGTCATTCAAAAATTTTGACTGCTATATCAGAATGGAGAAAAGGGCTATTGATTAGTATACTTGATGTAATTAAATAGGCAAAGTCCCCAGTTTATCTATTATTGTTTTGTAACTGATTAACACACAGAGCCAGTTGGGTATAGTGGTTAAGGCATTACCCTTTGAATATTAATCCTGTCTTAGGTACAAAGCAAGCTGGATGATCTTTGGCCAATCATTCTTAGAAGACTAATATACTGTTTCTTAGTGCTTTAAAGCCCTGTGCCTTACAATAGCAAACCATTATGAAATCTTGCCAATAAAACTGCAGGCAGTTGCTATGAGTCAACAATGGCTTCAAAGCACAAAAACAAACAAAAGTAAAAACTGATTAACCCAGAATCACATTCTATTGTGAGTTAAGAGCCATTACATTTCTTAAAATATTATGTTGTTACATACTCAATTCAAATCTGTAATAAATTTCATAAGAACCAAAATCCAAAAATATGAGAGCCTGCTGTACTCAGTGGATTACAAATCATTGTGTATAAATTATCTATGCAATTAAGAGCTTAGCAGTATTTGGTCTGTATATCATTAGTCACTTATTTTAAAAAAAACATTTCGTATATATTTTTCAGTACCATACTGTGTACTGTTTAAACTATATATATATTTATCTAAAAAGAAATCTTGTTTAGTTAGTTATCTGTGGGGGTGGAATCAGGAGTGGTATTCACTTACTTTCCCTACCAGTTCGCAAATGTGACCGTGCGCCCACCTCCATGCATGCTCACAACCTTCCATGCATGTGCTTTTGGCAAACAAAGGACCTTAATGGGATGCCATAGAACTGGAATGAGCGGGTAGGGCGAACCGGTCCAAGACGGTAGA
Organism: Thamnophis elegans; assembly: GCF_009769535.1. Taxonomy (NCBI): domain Eukaryota; kingdom Metazoa; phylum Chordata; class Lepidosauria; order Squamata; family Natricidae; genus Thamnophis; species Thamnophis elegans. The sequence goes on along the minus strand of NC_045558.1, from coordinate 18,140,110 downwards.
ATACCACCTCTGGGTGGAATCTATGCAAAGTCGAAAGAAGAACATACCTGTGTTGTTAAGAATATCAGATACATGATGAATCTTCTCCTCATGTTCTCATTGCTTTTTGGCATGGAAGGAAAGTTGTTAGCGACAACAATATTGGCTTCTCTCCCACGTCAAGTAGCAAATACTTGGAGATATTTCTGGAGGACTTTTTCAAAACTCCTTGAAAAATGAAATCCTTGGGTGTGCTTCAATCTTATATCACACAGCTATTACTTAAAAACAAACAAAATCCATAAATGTTGAATGGAGGAATATATTCCATTTTATAAATAGTTTGTCCCTCAACCTATCTCATAAAAGTCACTAATGAGTGAATACTGAAACTGACGGTTCTTTGGTTTAAAAAAAAGACTAATCAAGGATTTTTTTAAAAAAAAAATACTAGATGCAACACAATTCTTCCATCAAGTCATTGTTAGCTCTTAGCAATCATATGGATACATTTTCTCCATGATAATTCTCCCTGATTTCTGTCCGCATCCCAGATATCCCAGAGAGCGGGTCTAGCACAAGCTTGACGTACAACAGGCAATACGCATATATAAGATGAGGTCAGCCTCCTTTCGCAAGTCCGAATCCTTCTTTATTTCCTTCCAGCCCGCTCAATGGGCAGGAAGGTTTCTTCTTTGACTATTGGGCGTTGGCTGCACACCTGCATTAAGCTGGCCTATGAACCTCAGGCCCAGCCAGTTCCTCCTCGCATCACTGCTCATTCCACGAGGAGTGCCGCAACCTCAACCGCATGGGCAACCCAGGCACCCATCGAAGACATATGCAGGGCAGCAATGGACGTCACCATCCCCATATGTTTGTAACTATAAATTGGACTCTTTTGCAGCAGCAGAGGCCTCCTTTGGAAGGAGGGTCCTGCAGCGGGTCTTAGTGGCTCTGGAACAACGGAATGTTTCTGTTTCCCACCCTGGGATTATATAGCTTGGGTATGTCCCATGCTTGGACACTCCAAGCAGTGCCTAGGAGAATGACCATTGGCTTACTTGAATGGTCATTCTCCAGGTGCTGCGGGAGTGTCCAACCCCATCCTGGGGTAATCTGGTGGAGCCGAATCACCTCTACTGAAAACATAGTTCACCTTCTTCGACATCCTTTTGGACTTCACCTCCTCGTTTTTCAAACTGACCTCCAAAGGGAGCAGTAGGCATGGCTACACTAAAGATTTAAACTCAGTCCTTGGGCAGCAAGCTGAAGTTAACCCATGCTTGGACACTCCCGCAGCACCTAGAGAATGACCATTCAGGTAAGCCAACTGTCATTCTCCATGATAATCCTTCCCTAGCATGGTCTTCCAATGCTGTATCCAACTTCATTGAAACAGAGTCTGTCCATCTTGAGTTAGTTGTCCTCTAATTCTCTTTCCTTCTACCCTTCCTAACATTGGGGCCTTCTCCAGAGATCTAGGTCTTCTCATAAGGATAATTTGAGCCTGGCCATTTGTGCTTTAATTGTTCTAAATTAATAATGGGTAATCCAGGTTTGGGAGGTGCATGTGCTTCCATCTTTTGTTTTCATTTAATTTCCAAGTACCATAAAATTCTTTCAAGATAATTCAATAGCACAATATTCTTCTTCTTCTTCTTTTTCTTCTTCTTCTTCTTCTTCTTCTTCTTCTTCTTCTTCTTCTTCTTCTTCTTCTTCTTCTTCTTCTTCTTCTTCTTCTTCTTCTTCTTCTTCTTCTTCTTCTTCTTTTTTTTTTTTTTACAAAGGTAGGCATGTTAAAGCTTTCCACGATTTAATACATCTATTTTTACATGTATTCCTTCCTATTTCCTTCAGAAGAGTGAGGATATAAACTTGGAGCCCGGTATTTCCTATTGCAAATATTTTATTCTAAGAACAGACAAGAATTACTCAGAAGTATTTTGGAACACATTTCTGCAGCAAGGATGTTTAATCCTTGTGTTGGTTGAGTGTCTCACCAAAATAAATTTAGGCTGAGGTCGAAGACTGCTGTCGTTTTTCTTGAGTGCTGCACTCTTTAAAAGGAAAATACAGACACACTTCCAGATTCATTGATCAGCAGAGTTGAACATGATCATTTATTAGTCTGTGCTTTTGCCTTCCCAGGAAATTAATAGTGTTCGCTTTAGAGTGCAACTTGATGTAATCAGGAGAAGAGGATTAACTTACTCTTAGATTGATGCAATATTTTTTTCTCCCACAAATAGCAGTTGCACTTAGACTTATATACCACTTCACAGTGCTTTTACAGCCCCCTCTTAAGTGGTTTATAGAGTCAGCCTATTGCTCCCAACAATTTGGGTCCTCATTTTATCCACCTTGGAAGGATGGAAGGCTGAATCAACCTTGGGCCTAGTGAGATTTGAACTGCCAAATTGCAGGCAACCGGTAATCAACAGAAGTAGGCTGCATGTACTGCACTTTAACCACTGCAACACATGGCTCATGGTTGCATGCAACAAATTGCAACCATGTTTTCTTTGAAAAATGTGCAAGAAATATTGATAATCATGTGTTGAGTTGCCCTTTTCTCTTGCAGACTATCATGTCTAACATAGGAATGAATTCTTTGGGTTCTAAGCTTTATTTTCTTACAACTCTAATCTCCGCACCAATGACAATGGCTGAAATTTGGTGGCTTGTGGCTACCTGCCATTCTTAGGTAGGAAGCACTCCCAAATTAAGGATGAATGAGACTTAGCTAAATAAAGAAAAGATGTTCAAAACCATCCCCCTTGAAAGAAACCATTTGAAAGAAAAGGAGGAGATCTGAGTCCTGCCTAGATCAGTGTTTTTCAACCACTGTGCCGCGGCACACTAGTGTGCCGTGACATAGTATAAGGTGTGCCGTGGGAAAAACACTTTATATATAGTCAATATAGGCACAGAGTTAAATATTTTTAACATTTTCTAATGGTGGTGTGCCTCGTGATTTTTTTCAAGAAAAAAGTGTGCCTTTGCACAAAAAAGGTTGAAAAACACTGGCCTAGATTACCTTGCCTAGCCACTGTGTCCTGGGCTCTCAGAAAAAGCTTATATTCATCTTCTAGCAACAGGCAGGCTTTCTCTTTCCTAAATGTCTGCATATGAAGTGAAGAGCAAGCTGCTCTCTTAAATCTGTACTCAAATAACAACTATTAAGGTGGACTTCATGGGAAATCCAAAGAATAGAAACATTATGTCTATGGCCCCGCCAGAGCCCAGGTCTGAGAAGGAGATGGAGCCAGGGCTGTTGCAGCGGGAGGGTGCAATCCCTCTGGGGCACCGACCGGGGATGAAGTCGAGGAAGTCCCGGGTCCCTTGGGCTTTGGAAGAGTAGGCAGAGTCAGCACAGGGTGACTCGACTACTGGGGAGGAGGGCGCCAGTGGTGGGTTGCACATTTCATTAACACCTTTTCACTGGGTGCATGGGCATCTTCCATGCATGTGCCATGCTTATGTGTGCGCCTTCCATGCATACACCCAGACTCAAAAACATATCTAAATAGGACTGCATAGAATTGGGGCATGTAGGTGAGACCACACGCGATTTCCACTATTAGTTTGGGCAAACTGGTCCTATCCAGCTGAATACCACCTCTGGAGGGCGCCCTTCTTCCCGAGAATCACCTGGAAAGTAACATTTAAGAAGACGCAATGGGGAGGAGTTTTTGTCGGGAACTAGTGTATTTTGCAGCAACACCCTCCATGGCTCCAAGAAGAAAGTTGCTCCAGAATCTTTGTTGATGTGGAATGAGGTTTGATCCTTTCCTTTGACATTCATCATGAACTTTGTCAAGTTTGAAAGCCTATCTTGCCCCTTGGAGCGGTGCTGCTCCTGTGGATTTTCATTGCTGGGAAGTGTGTGTGGGGGCATGGGTTTGATCCTTGCTCTTGGACTGTAAGGGTAACCTGGGGGCAGAAGTCTTGGAGAACAGACTGGGAATTGTCAGATTGTGGGGATGGTAGGGGATGGTGATTGGATAAAAGTTGTCAAGCTTCTGCCAAGCATGTGTTATTTGTGCGCCAACCCTGGATCATAACACATTGTTTGCAGATACTTTTCCAAAAGGATGCAAATCTCTAAGAGCTCCTGATTATCTTTAACTCCTTCATACGGAGATAGAGAATGGTGAGGAATAGCCGTGATACTCAGTGTGACACTGTTGAGTCTGCTGTATCAACTTTCTCATCTCAAAGTTTCAAATGTTGGGACAGAAAAGTTGAAAACATATACAGGTTTCCTGTATATCCTCGACTTACAACCGCAATTGAGTCCAAAATTTCTGAGTTATGCCCCATTTTACAACCTTTCTTGCCACAGTTTTTAAGTGAATCATTGCAGTTGTTAAGTTAGTAACACGTTTGTTAAGTAAATCTGGCTTCCCCATTGACGTTGCTTGTTGAAAGCTTGCAAAAGATGATCACATAACCCCAGGACACTGCAACCATCATAAATAAGAATCAGTTCACATGACCACAGAGTTGCTGCAATGGTCGATAGTGTGAAAAATGGTCATAAATCACTTTTTCCAGTGCTATTGTAACTTTGAACAGTCATTAAATGAACTGTAGTAAGTCAAGGATTACCTGTATAAAATACATATTGTACTTCCCTGTTTCCCCAAAATTAAGACCTCCCTGGAAAATAAGTCCAATCAGGCTTTTGAGCACATACATTAAAATAAGCTCTTCCCTGAAAATAAGCCCTCCCCTAAAATATTTAAACTTATGCACAGCTGGTCCCAACCATTTCCTTGGGGGGGGAAGGGGGGAATACATTCCATTTGGCCCACATGCACCTACCATCCACGCAGAACGGCCTCGCAGAGACCGCTCCTGCAAACCTAGCTAGTGTGTCCCTTCTCTTAGTGGCGGCTGCAAAAAGAGAGGCAGGCCCAGTGATGCTAGAGCTGGTAAGTTTGTGCCAGAAACAGGGACAGAATCTCTATCCCTCTCTGGATTAGCTGATCCACAGGCCGCAGGCTGACGCTAAAGAACCTCCTGCACTTCAAAAATAATAAGCCCTCTCCGAAAATAAGGTCAACCCTGTCTTATTGTCGTGGAAACACGGTATCAATACTATATTAATTTTATATGCTGCTCAGCATCCTTGTGATTTGGGCTGAAGAAGTCCAATAAATAAGTCAAGAAATAAAATTGGCAGTGGTGATTTCAGCTCCAGTGGCCAAATGTCAGGCTGGAGTCCAAAGGCCCACCACTTCCCTCAACATCTCCAGTGCTGATGCAAGAATTGTCACTATTGCATTGTGAATTTCTCTGGTATGGTTTATATATTTAGTTGCACCACTTGGGGTCAGAAAATGTCCATTTGAAGAGAAGGTCTACAGCATCACCACTTTGCTTAGCCTTATGAAGCTCTCTGTCTATAAAATTATTCTCACTCTAGGTGGAGACAAAATAAAGCTCATATCAGTCCAAGCAAATAAATTAGCACAGCTTAGAAGTTACGGTAACAGAGTAGTCCAATGCCTCTTTAAAGATTATTGTGTTGACTGTTCTTGCCCTGTCCTCAATATTCTAGTGTCATAATATTGTTATATTCTCTGCATGACTTCTGGTTAGCCAGGATTAGTTTGTATACTATGAAAATATTAAATTGTTCATGAAATGCCAGAAGGTTATAACTAACAACAGTAGTGAGGCATAATAAAAATGCATAGCTTAATTTGATGGAAGACAAAGTAGTAATAGTAGCAGTAAATTTGAAAGAAATATTTAGAAACTTATGTTTTGATCAGTCCCATAGTCCCGTAGTTTACTCCTGTGTGTCATCAAAGGAAATAATTTCTCAGTTTTTATTGAAATGAATTATACTGTGGAGTACAATCTTGATCCTTGATTCTTTCAGGCTGCTAAATTCCTTCAAACTACTTTATATTGTAAAACTCACTTCTTAATGTGCTCCAACATAGCCATGTTGAACTGGATTGTTAAGTAGTACATGATCTACCTATGGAGATTCTCAGTCATCCAAGTCATGGTTGTCCCAAAGGTGCTTTTTTCAAGAGGTAACTGGACTTTCTGGTTGTTCTTTGAAGACATTTTGCTTCTCGTCCAAGAAGCTTCTTCAACTCTGACTAAATGGTGGGGAATGAAAGAATTTATACTCCTTGCAGACAGATGGACTGCAAAAAAGCAATGTTCAGCTGTCTGGAAGAATGCAAATGTCCAGCTGTCTGTAAGGAGTATAAATTCTTCTATTCCCCCACCATCTAGTCAGAGCTGAAGAAGCTTCTTGGATGAGAAGCGAAATGTCTTCAAAGAAAAACCAGGAAGTTCAGTTGCCTCTTGCAAAAAGCACCTTTGGGACAGTAAATGATCTATTGAATCACTTGCATACTACTGCGGAAAAAAATCAGAGCCCTTTTCCTCATTTTTTCCTTTGAAACTTAAAAATTCCGCCAATACAGGTAGTCCTAATCCTTACTTAGGACCACTTAAAAATTCTGCCAATATAGGTAGTCCTAATCCTTACTTATGACCACAATTAAACCCAAAATGTATGTTGTCAATTGAATCACTTGTTAAGTGAATGTTGTCCCAGTGTATGACCTTTTTTGCAGTTGTTAAGTGAATCACTGCAGTTGATAAGTTAGTGACACGGTTGTTAAGTGAATCTGGATTCCCTATTGACTTTGCTTGTCAGAACATCACAAAAGGGGATTCCAGGACAGTGCAACTATCATAAATAGGAGTCAGTTGAAAATGTCTGAATGTTGATCTCCTGACCATGCTGCAATTTTCATAAGTGTGAAAAAAGATCTTAAGTCACTTTTTTCAGTGCCACTATAACTTTGAATAGTCACTAAACTATTCAACTAAACTGTTGTAAATTGAGAACTACCTGTTCTCAAGAGGGAATGTCATCTACTTTTAAGACAACACAAAAGAAGTTAATTCTTGTTAGCTTTTTGGACATCTGCAAGGAAATATTTTTGATGCACCCAATATTTTATTGAGCAACAGAGTTGGGAATGTTTTAACCAAACAGAATGGTACATTCTGGTTTCTAATGAACAGTTCTGTTTTTTGTTTTTTTTAATTAGAGCTGCTAGAATTCTAGTAATGATGCAAATTTATTGATTTATGCATGTGTGTATCTTTGAGTCAGGTTTTATTTCTAGTGATTTCGAGACAAACTCTGCAGTTTTCTCGGCAGAGTTTTTTAGAAGTGCTTTGCCATTGCCCAACTCACTTCTTCTAGGATTGAGAAAGAATCACTTGCCCAAACTCACTTCGCTGGATTGTATGCCTAAGGCAAGACTTACAGTCAGTGGTGGGTTCCTACCAGCCTGGGTAATTTGGTGGCCTGGGTCGCTGGAACTGGTGACCCAGGCCTGCCACGCCCCTGAACCGGTTGTCGGTTGTGTGCCATAGGCACCGCCATCTTGTTTTTCGCTTCTGCTTACAACATCATGGTTTTTAACCATCAGAACAAGCTGACATCATTTATTAATTGCTGATTTATTAAAATTATATGTTAATTTATTGTCCCACATTCTTTTAGGTCACATTTTGTTTAAAGGTTGTGGGTGCAATGGTTTCAACAAAAAGCATGTTTTAGTCTAGTGTTCTTGTATTCTAGGATTTATTGAGGGCATGTAAGCATTTTTTTTTTAATATTAGGAAATTTTCATTACATGTGTTTGCACAGGGAAGTAGCATGCTTTGCATATAATAAGTGGTAAATCAATATTTTTATATTTGAAGAATTAAGGGACAATTGCAGAGAAAGACTTTTGGTTCAAAACCTTGAAAAAGTATTGGAAAATGATTATCTAAATGACAGAAATGTGAATAGGTTCAGTGACACTAAAAGAGATAGAAAGGAAAAATTTTAAAAAATGGTAGTATCTGAATGAAATAAGTATTCCTTGTTTAGTGACTGCCTTGTTCAGCAAACATTTGAAGTTACAACAGTGCTGAAGAAATAGTTTTATGACCAATGTACACATTATGAACTTTGCCACACTCTTAGTCGCAGTCCATTACAATTGGCACCCATTATCCTGTACTGTTGTTGTCACGTTGGAAGTACTGAGACCTTCCAGGTTGAAAAGATTAATCGGCCACATCACCACTGATCAGTGGAAGCCCAGTTGGGGGCTCCATTCATGTCTCCATTGGAACCTCAATCATATGTTTGCCATTACAATAGGCATCCATTGTTGTTGTTTTTTTACTTAGTCCCCTCCCCTGCAGAGTGGAGAGATTGGAGAGGAAGGCATTACAAGACAGTAAGCAGGCATGCGATATGAAATGCACATTTAAAGGAATATGCCTTAAACAGAGAAATTTCTTACACAAGTGGGGGGGTGGGGGGGGAATCCCTATAGGCAATCTCTTCTGTGCTAATCCATTCCTCCCTCCCTGCAGAGTGAACAGATTGGAGAGAAAGGGATTATAAAAGAGTAATCAGGCACACCATGGAAAATACACTGGGCTATTTGCATATGGCTCTTGCTGGGGCCCCTGTATTCCTGATATGTTTTCCTATTGTGTGCCTGTAATCCCTTCCCCTTCAATGAATTAATTTCCTTTTTGCTAATTATTCCAGTATCAAAGGGAGCATTCAAACAGCAGGACAGTGATTAGTAAGGAAAGAAGCTGAAGGTGTGAAACTGATTAGTCTAGCATATGTTCCAGTATCAGGATGAATATTCCAAAAAGTGCGGGACTGGGGAAAAGGAAAGCATGGTTGCAGTCACATGGTTTCCCATTTAGTGACTGCTTTGCTTAATGACATAGCTAATGGTCCCAACTGTGAGCACTACTGTTCTTATCTGGAACTTTGAGTAGTGATCTGTGAATTCACATACACACAATCCATTTGGAGCATTCAGAAATTCAGAATTATTGGTTTGGAGGCTCACCAACGTGCATGCATAATATTTTACATAACAAGGCCTGGTTTAGTAGCTTTATGCTCTATAGATAACAACTTAATTTAGATTTGGAAATTTACTAGCAAATAATAAAGATGTTTCCACACAAGGTAATGAGGAACCCCCAGGAGAGTGCACTATACCATCTTCACCCTAAACCAGATTTCAGGATTAGATTTCAAAAAAACAAACAAACTCTGCACAATGTTAAGTAAGGCAGCTGAATCGTCCTTGGGATTACTATTTTATAACACATTAAAACCAGGTTTCTCTTTTTGATTTATCTCATACTGAAACATTGTCACAGATGTTATATGGCTATCCAGTGTCAATATCAAAGATAGGAGGTTCTTTAACTGCAAAATTTGAATAAGGTCAACTCCACAAAGAATGGAAATATGTTCTTATCTTGGAAGTCTAGCCCCCAGAAGTATCCTTGTTTGAATTCACCTTTGGATGCTTCTTCAATATGCAGTTCATTGTAACCTGGTCACATGTAATGGTAATACCCAAACTTTCAGGAAAGATCAGTTGGTTTGTTAGTTTTCTAAAGGCAGTGTAGACTGTGTGAGCAATCAGAAGTGAGATTTGTCTGAAGATTTTGGTTCAAAGGAAACTCATGCATATGCAAAAACTCAGAAAATGGGTAATATGTGACACCTCTTCCATTAGCCATTGAATGCCCTGGCAGCATTCCAAAACTACCAATCAGGTGAAAGACAAAGAGCATGAAAGAATGAAATATTACTGTAGCTGGGTGCCTAAAGTAACATGGATGGAATTTATGCTTTGATTTTGATATCAAAAGCCTGCATCTAAAAAGTTTGTTTGTTTAGTCTGTCAAGTATGTATGAGATAACAGGTATAATTATAAACATGGACATAAACACAAGAAATGGGTACGAATAAATGGGGACAATAGGATAGGGATTGTAGGCTCACTGGTGCGCTTATGCACGCCCCCTTACAGACCTCTTAAGAAAGGGGTGAGGTTCACACTAGATAGTTTAAGGTTAACGTTATGGGGGTATGAGGATGTTAAAGTTATGGGGGTTTGACTATAGATTTGGGTAGTGCATTCCAGGCATTGACCACTCTGTTCCTGAAGTCATATTTTCTGCAATCGAGTTTGCAGCGGTTTACCTTGAGTTTGTATCTATTGTTTGCCCGCATATTATTGAGGTTGACGCTGAAGAAGGTGTTGACAGGTAAGGCATTGTAGCAGACAATTCTGTGTACTACGCTTAGATCAGACCTCAGACAGTGCAGTTCCAGATTGTCTAAGCCCAAAATTTCAAGCCTGGTGGCATAAGGTATTCTGTTGCAAGCAGAGGAGTGGAGAACTCTTCTCATGACTTGCTCGATTGTATTAATGTCTGATATACAGTGTGGATTCCAGGCAAATGTGCTATATTCAATATTATGTTGTGTTGTGTTGTGTTGTGTTGTGTTGTGTTGTGTTGTGTTGTGCTGTATTGTATTGTATTATATTATATTATATTATATTATATTATATTATATTATATTATATTATATTAATATTACATATAGCTATATTATATTTGATGCTTAAATTTTGTACCTGAAATAAGACAGTGTTGTTTAAAATCAAGATCAAGTTCTATAGACAGTAAATGTTTAAATTAGGCTGATAGGAAACATATAAAACCAAAATGAAATTCTATATGTACTATAAATATTTTAAGCATTTAAAATATTTTTTAAAAAGTTTCATACCTTTGCGCTATTTGAGTGCATCAAAAAAATTTTTTCCATGAATGTTTCAATGAAATTAAATAACTGAATCATAAAATTAGAATCATTTCCTTTATAAAGTAGCATGTTAATATAAGTTTTTTTTTATTTACACATCCCGATTGTGTATTTATTCTGTAAGAGTGAATAGGAACATAAAGTTAGAAAATGCTTCTCTGGTTATCCACTTTTACAAAGGTCATAACTTTTTTAACAACAGATGGTACAAAAATTAATTGATATCAGATTATATAACTTTCATACATTTTGTGTTTTTACAGTGAGAGAAAAACGGAAGAGTCTCTACATAAACCATGTAAGTGAAAAAAATGTTTTAGCTAAGTAGCATATTTTAAATATACAGTAAAACATGTTGATCTCCAAACCTCCATTATGTAGAATAAAATGAACTAAATTATGCGTAAATCTTCATAGGCAAACAGTGGACAAAGTTTGTTCCTTCCAAAGTGATTTGAAATTTAATGTTATTTCTGTCATTCTAAAGTTTTTTACACCACCGTTATATAAATCATTTATATAATTACTCAAATGACATATGAAGCAATTACGTAGATTAGGTCAGTTATATAATATGGACTTTAACCCCTTAGTTATTTGTATGGTCTTCAATGTCTGAAAAGAGACATTAATGCATTCCAAATGTAGTCAAAATTTAGGGGCTAATTGATATAAGTTTGCTATAATGCTCTCTAAATTTCAAACCGTGTTTTAAATACTTAAATTACATGTTTCTGTTTTTCTCCCCTGTATTTAAGTCAATTTTGTTGGATGGCATACACTATAATACTTTACAAGTATTCTGTTACTGGTGGGGATTTTTGTATTCGTTTTTGCCTGTTGGTTATCAGACCATGAAGGAACAAATGTAGGTCCCTATCCAGTATGAGAATATTCAGGATCTATGGTGCCGATAGCGGGACCATTTCCACATTCCAAATGTTAATTAAAATCCCAACATGGTAACAGGATCGTGTCAATCCCAAAGATCTTTCCACTTGAGACATTGAGTTTTTCTCTTTCTACAGTTAGTAGTTTTTCTTGGGTTGGCCTTCATTTCCATTGCAGCTAAACATTCCGGATCCTCTCCTAATATGGTAACGTTGCATGTTGACCTTGCAAAATAATCAGCTTATGCGATGCTAACATCAACCCCAAAACAATCTCAGAAAAACTGGATAGAGAGATTTGTTTTGCTGACACTATTGAACTTCAATAGTACACAACAGCTGGCCAAAGCTGGTCCCCCAACTTGATCAAGGTAATGAAATCTTGAGATTTGGATCTTCTTGGGTTGACTTCAGTAAGGCCTTCATTGCCATGCCAGCTAACCATTTATAATCCTCTCCTAATATGGAAATGTTGCATACTGACTTCCAAAAGAACAGCTTGCATGATGCATCATCCCCAAAACAATCCCAGGAAAACCGGATAGGGAGATTTTGTTTTGCTGACACTATTGAACTTCAATAGTAGACAACAGCTGGTCAAAGCTGGTTATGCTGCAAGGTCAAGGTAACAATATCCTGAAGTTTGAACCTCCTTAAGATAGGCCTGAGTGAGGCTTTCATTTCCATGATGACTAACCATTCTTGGTCCTTCTTCTGAGGAACTGTTGCATGTTGACCTTCCAAATTAACTGTCAGGGTTTCAAGTAACAGATGCAAAGCAATCAAAACTCAGAGGTCAAGATGCTCCTCGAAATCCAAATTTATTAGGCATGTCATATTGCCACATCTGATGAAAACCCGACTCTGAAGGTCCTGAGGTTTTCCCTACCCAAATTAAAAATCTAAGTTCTTCTTCCCCAATCCATCACATGGTCCAATCAGGTCTCAGTCCCAACTCCAGTTGATTTCAGTCTACACTTTCCCAGCACCTGATGAAAATGTCCTTGGTTCCCAGGAGAAAGAATTTTATTTTGGCTACAAGTCCCCAGCTATCCCTACTTCCCCTTCCAATTCCCACAGCTCCAACCAGCCTTGCTGTTGCAGCCCTGAAGATAGTCCAAAATGGCTTCAGGGTTGACATTAATGGCTTGCATAATCGTCCCCAAAACTACCTTGGGAAAATTGGATAGGAAAATTTGTTTTGCTGACCCCGTTGAATTTCAATAGCACACGACAGCTGGCCAGCTGGTCAGCGGGCTCATAGTCAAGGTAATGAAATCTTGAGCTTTGGATCATCTTGGGTTGGCCCTGAGTAAGACCTTCATTGCCATGGCAGATAATCATCCTCAATCCTTTTCTAATATGGAGCTGTTACACATTGACCTTCCAAATTAATGGCTTGCGTGATTATCTCCAAAAATAATCTCAGGAAAATTGGATAGAGAGATTTGTTTTGCTGACACCATTGAACTTCAATAACACATAGCAGCTGGCCAAAAGTGATCAAGGTAGTAAAATTATGAGATATGGAGTCTGAAATAATTTAATGTTAAAAATGCATTGCATGATTCTCTTCTTATATTATTTCCCTATCCTTTCTCAGTTTTTGAATTAGAATTGGGGGACCCAGGTTCAAGTCCAACTTCAGCCATGGAAAACAACTAGATGATTTTGGGAGTCAGCCACTCTCTTTCAGTGACTTCCCAGGTTGCTGTTCTGAGGAAAACTGTTAGGGAGCGTGCTAAGTATGAGAGTTCAGCCTCCTATGATTGAAAAAGGCAGGACAGAAATCAAATCAAATTGCAGTCAATTTAATACCCATAATTTCCCATCAATGTTTAGGCAGGATTGACGGTATAGGAGTTACAAGTACCATCTTCCAGAAAATGAGGGGTACAGTCCACAGGACATTTATGCAAAATGGATGAGACAGGGTCCATATACCTGGAGAGAACTTGTATTATTTTGGGGTTGTTATTAAGTTTGTGTTAAGGTTTACAGTGAAGCTCTTTAGTGTCAGCTGAAAATAACAAGAAAGCATCTCCTCTTTTTGGTTTCTACATGGTCAAGGGCTCCTACACGTGGTTTAAGAGCGCATTCCTTTCAGCAGTTTGTTACAGACCAAGAAATTTGGTTATGCTGTTATATTCCAATCCGGCCTTTTCTTGTTCTTTCAAATGCAGCTTGCTTTTAAAAAGAAATGTAAAAAGCATAACAGGTGCTCACATTTTGGCACCATTCAGATATGCTGGGGAAGCGGTGGGGGGGAGACCTATTGTGCAAGTGATAAAATACTATGTCATTTAAAAAAAAATCTTTTATACAGGCCTTAATTTTACTTTAAACCCCAGTATTTGCTAAACTGTGTTAGAATAAAAAGTTTGGGAGAAGAAAGTTCTATTCCAAGGCGAATATAACATTCCTCCTGAAGACCACAAGAAATCGTTTCCCGTTCCTTTGATTTCCCTTTTCCCAAATTTTGGTTCATTCACAGCCGTAAGTCTTTTGGCAGCTTATTTTAACCATACTCTTTTCAAGTAACATTCTCACATTTTTAAGCAAGATTTATTGTGATCAAAGGCAAGAGGTTACCAGCATTTTAACGGCTGAACTATTTCCCATGTGAAATGAATTTATCCTCTGATTTATTTACACAAGAGACTTTGTTTTTTTCTAGGAGACTTCCTGAAATCCAGTCAGAAGCAGTCCCTCCCCCCCCCCTCCACTGATAACAGAAGAGCTTGCAGCTGGGTATCTATGGAGATTCTCAATCATCCAGGTCATGGTAGTCCCAACGGTGCTTTTTACAAAAGGCAACTGGATTTTCTTGGGGGTTTTTTCTTTGAAAACATTTTGCTTCTCATCCAAGAGAATTGAGGAAGTTTTTTGAATGAGAAGCAAAGAAAAAAAGGAAGTCTAGTTGCCTTTTGGAAAAAGCACCATTGGGATTTGCAACTGTGAACAGAACAGAATAGCAGAGTTGGAAGGGACCTTGGAGGGCTTCTAGTCCAACCCCTGATCAAACAGAAAACCCTACACCATTTCAGACAAATCGTTGTCCAGTCTCTGCTTAAAAACTTCCAGGGTTGGAGCACCCACAGCTTCTGTTGCTCCATTGATTAATTGTTCTATATCTGTCAGGAAATTTCTCCGTATTTCTACATTAGTTCTATCCTTGATTAGTTCCCACCCATTGCTTCTTGTCCTGCCTTTGGATGCTTTGGAGAATAGCTTGACCCCCTCTTCTTTGTGGCAGACCCTTAGATATTGGAATACTGCTATTATATCACCCCTAGTCCTTCTTTTTATTAAACTAGACATACCCAATTCTTGCTAATTGATGGATGAATTATATGCCACCAAGTCATTAATGGCTTGCTGCTATTCTTCCTCTTTTTCTCTTTCCTACCATCTTTACAATGCTCAGAGCCTTCTCTAGGTCTTTGTATAATGTGTTTTAAGGAAGGTGTATCCGTAACCTTCTTCTAAACCAGGGGTGTCAAACTCACGGCTTGCAGGCCGGATGCGTCACTTTCTGGCCACGCCCACCCCTAGTTTAGGGAATGGAAAAAAGTCACGATACATCACATGATGATGCAAGTTTTTTTTTAACACAGATAATACAAACAGTACATATACAACTGAATACAAAAAGAAATGCAAAAGAAAAAGGGAAAAACACATACTACAGTGCACACACCCCCGAACTTTTCCCCCTTTATATTTCTTAGATATACAATATATTCCAATTGTGCCCTTATATCCTCCAAAACAACATATATTCTTGAGTAGGTTCATTCCCTTTGCCTTCCACCAACACTGATTTTATATAATCCCCCATATTTCATTATAATTACTTACTTTAATCATCCCTTTTTAAAGTTTAATTTCTGTTATTAATTTATCATTTGTTGCCATACTCCAAATTTCATTATACCACTCATTTCTTTAACTATCCCAGTTTTGTCCCCAATGTTTAGCCATCGCTAATCTAGCTGCCATTATCAAATTTACAATCATTTCCTTTTTTGTTTAATTTATATCCTGTTTTTCCACCAGCAACAATAATGCAATCCTTGGTGACATCTCTAGATTTACATTTGTGACGACACGAGTTTGACACTCCTGTTCTAAATCTTTATCAGTCAGGATCTGATCATCACACACAGAAAATTTAGGAAACTATTTCTTCTCTGTCCCAAGAAATCTTATTTACAAGAACCAGTGAAAAATAGCTTTTTATTGGTTCCATTGATGTGGTTTTGGGGTGAGATTATGTATTGTACTACTTCTAACATTGGGGCTAGATTAATATTTCCGTACTAAACCCTAAGAAGTTAGTCATAACTTTTGGCAAGAACTGCAATTGATTGAGATTGGAATCCTATGCCTAGCTATCAGGAAGAGCATTATTGAACCCATAGAAATCTACTATATTCTACTATATTTTCTCACTATATAGCTTGATTGAGTGTACTTGATTGAGTACTGTTTACATATCAGAAGATTTCAAGTGCTTCTGTTAAATCTCCAAGTAACATGTCACAGTAACATCCCAAAAAATAAGGTGCAAGGCATCCATCTTCTTTTCAAAGTCTGTTTATTAGGTACACATTAAATTGGCAAGGGCTTGGTATAATTCTGATCTGGAATTACACCCAATAAAAGCAAAAATATGAACCCCCCCCCCCCCGTCACAAACTCCAAACAATCCTCAATCCAACAGTCTGGCGAATGCAAACTCCACCTTCATCCAGCTGCAGGTATCTTCTCTGTTCCCACAGGAAAGGAATGCCACCTAGACACAACATTCCCCCGTTATCTTTACAACCCCCCTTTCAACAGTTAGAAAATGGCAAAACCTGAAGTATTATTAAATTCATTTACTTAGAAGATAAAGGTAAAGGTTCCCCTTGCACATGTGTGCTAGTCATTCCAGGCTCTAGGGGGCGGTGCTCATCTCCATTTCAAAGCCGAAGAGCCCAGCACTGTCCAAAGATGTCTCCATGGACATATGGCCAGCATGACTAAACATCGAAGGTGCACAGAACGCTGTTACCTTCCCACCAAAGTGTTCCCTATTTTTTCTACTTACATGTTTACATGCTTTCAAAACAAAACACCACAAAGGCTATGATAAAATATGGCTACACTTATGCCATATTCCGAGTCAACAGCTTTTATATTAGGATAGGAGACGGATTATTACACTATTATTATTTATCTTTTATTCAATTGGTTCCCACCTTTTCTTCAAGAGCTGAAAGAATCTCTTTTATTTATCCACATCACATAAATCCTATGAAATAGATTAGGCAAAATAGAAAGGCTGACTCAAATTTTCCCAGTGAATTTCCCTGGAAGAGAGTAGACAAGAATCTGGATTTTTCCAGTGCTAGTCTAGCTAACTATTCTATACCATATGGGATCAGGGGTGAGATTCATTTTTTTTACTACCGGTTCTGTGGGCATGGCTTTGTACCCACAGGCAGGAGAGGGATACTGCAAAATTCCCATTCCCTCTCCACTCCTAGGAAAGGATACTGCAAAATCCCCATTCCCTCCCCAGTCCGGGGAAGGTTACTGCAAAATCCCCATTCCCTTCCTCCCCTATTAACCTGTTTTCTAGCTCCATTTTCCTGTTCAGGGCAACAAAAGATCAGCTGGGAGTTAGCCGTGGGGAGGGGGGCAGCCTATTTGCCAGTTCTCCAAACTTCTCAAAATTTCTGCTACCAGTTCCTCAGAAGCTGTCAGAACTGGCTGAATACCACCTCTGTATTTTTGTGGTGATTTTAACCTTGCTTCAAAATTAATAGGGAAAGTAAACTATTTAGAATGGCAAGTATCTGAATAGAATATTGGCTCAATTAAGTATAAGGTGAACTGCATGTGGTCTCAACTTTTGTGTGTTTTATTACAGTTACTATTATTTTGATGAAATTGGATCAGATTCTTTTGTGGAGGAATATCTTTGAGATACGTTCATAAGTAATACCTGGGGAAACAGAAGTCATTTCCATCTTTAGTAGTAGGAAATAGATTGCATTCACACTATTCTATGACTGTACAGGTAGTCCTCAACATATGACCACAATTGAGCCCAAAATTAATGTTACTAAGTGAGAAATATGTTAAGTGAATTTTGTGCCATTTCACAACTTTTCTTGCCACATTTATTAAGTTATTAAATTAGTAATCCAGTTGTTAAGTGAATCTGCTTCCCAAATTGACTTTGCTTGGTCAAAAAAGGTGATCACAAAACCCCAGGACACTGCAACTGTCATAAATGTGAGTCATTTGCCAAACAGTCAAATTTTGATCACATGACCCTTGTAATTGTCGTAAATGTGAAAAACAGTCATAAGTTTTCAAAGTCGCTATAACTGTGAATGGTCACTAAATGAACTGTTTCAAGTTGAAGACTACTTGTAGCAATATTCTATATTTCTTTAACTCTTAGCAGTTTTTAGAAAGGGGAAAAGCAAGTTGAAGATTGATGACGTTGCGTAGCGTCTCATGCAATCAACAGAATAGCAAATATATGCCATCTTTATCCAATCTCATGGCTCCCGGGTACATTGTACAAATTAAGCATGAGCCAGCAGTGTGTTCCAGCTGCCAAAAGAAAAAGATCTAAACATGAAATAAAGAGGACCTGAAAATCACTGGTATTAATCCTACCTCTTAAGAATCATGGAAGTCCCATCACTGGAGGTTTCCAAGCAAATGTTGAACAGCAGCTGATGGTTAGAGAATGCTGCCTTCAGCAGGGTTGAAGTAAAACACCTTCCCTATGATTCTGTGATTGGCAAAGTAGAAAGCTGTGCCCTAAAAAGCTTAATGGGCTAAATTTCATATAATGGTTAAGATCACATCACATTAAAATTGACTTAAACATGCCTTTTAGGAGGGGTGTCAAACTTGTGGTCAGTGGCTGGCCACTCCCACCCCCGTTTTAGTAAAGGGGAAAAAGTCACAATACGTCACGTGATGACAGTGTGACCCAGCGAGTTTGAAACTCTTGCCTGATAAAGTAAGGCATAATTGGTTCAAATTGCACAACGTGGTATGTCATTAAGCCATAGTTCATAGGCGACAATTACTCAGTTCCCCCACAACATGCCAAGCTTCAAATTACACTAGCGTTTGTGAACTTAAGTCATAAGATCTCTCATTGTTCCTGTCTTTTGTCACTATAGCTCACGGGTGTCAAACTTAGTTGTGTCACGTTATTGTCATGTGACTTATCGCAATGTTTTTCCCCTTCACAGAGCTGGGATGGGTGTGGCCTATGTGAGAGGTGGGTTTCTGCCGGTTCGGCCTGGATTGGATAAACTGATAGTGGCAGCGGCAGGAGGCTCCGTCCACCCATCCAGATGCTTCTGTGCATGTGCACAAGCGAACTGGTACTAAAAAAAAATGGAAACGCACCACTGGCCTGTGTATGACGCATCCAGTTTGACACTCCTGTTATATCTAGAATAAGAGGGCAAAAAAGGCAAATTAAAATCTTGTTCAGAATATTTCTGTGCAATGACATCTTTTTAACCTTCTGAATAGAGGATATACAAAGATGAACACTGTTAAGCTAGCATCACGTTGATGGGGGAAATTATGAATTGTTTTCTATGTCCCTTTCTTTTATCTGAGGGCAGAAGCCTGTGTTGTGCTTTTTAAACTAAAAAGCATTAATTCCAGATTCTCATCAGCCAAATGAAAGCATACAGTATATTTTTGTTTTGTTTTATCCTCCATTAAAAATCCTCCGTTATGTAAGAATGTACATCTTGCTTCTTTCATATGTAGGGGCTCCATCCAACTATTTCATTTTGAAGAATAGACTGATAATATTACAAATAATCTTTTGATCTGATCAAAGAGCAAAGAAAATGTGACTACTGTGTAATTCTCTCTTGATTTTTGCCAGGTTATGTTGACTTGAATGTATCCAGGCATCTGCTAGAGACAGAGAGAAGCAATTTATTGAATTACTGTTTAATGACGTTGGCATTACTGGGACTGGTACTGTTGTTGTTTTTTCATATGCTTTCTTTCTTTTTTTTTCTTTTTTTGTAGCATCCTCCTGGTCAACTGAGAAGGAAATACAGTTCCTGTTCTACTATTTTTCTGGATGACAGTACAGTCAGTCAGCCCAACCTCAAGTATACAATTAAAAGGTAGGTATGGCAGCATTGCATTGCCCGGTGGGGCGGGATTACAGAGAGAGGGGGGAGGGGAGAGAGAGAGAGAGATTTGCATTGTTTTTGAATATTGTTTCCAGCAGTAACATTCTAGAAAATGGAACACTAATATGGATTGTTCTACATGAAGTTATGATAATGCCAAATGAATGGTTCTTTACAACAGAGTCCATGGAGTTATGTCCATTGAGGCATGCCCACAGCCACATAATTAAAATTTGGGTACTTGGCAGTCTACCTACATTTACAGCCACATGGGCACTTCAACTCTTCTTCTTCAACTCTCCTCTCTGCTCTTTTGCCTACCCTAAATGCCATGACTTCTCCGTCTGTCTTAGACAAAGATAGCCATGGCTTCTGACATGACCAGCAGTTGCCTTGTGAAAGGCCAGGGACATTGTCAACAGTGGAGGGAAGATGATGGTGAAGGTCAGATGGGACAGGCATGGCCACCCAACTGGAGGGTAGCAGAGTGGCGGAAGTGGTGGACTGCAGGCCCACCAGAAGGGCAGAGATGGCAGGGACGTAATTAAATGGGGGAATTGAAGAGGAGGCATTTCCTTACCTTACCAAAACTTGGGGCTAGGACAAACCAAGCCAGGAATGGCTTGGATTGGGGTGGATCCTCGCCTAATGACTAAGTAGGATTTATTTAAGGATCAAAGTGGGGATTGCCAGGTGCGCCATCACTCAGTGATATGGTCACATGATCCCATGCTTTGTAACCACATTAATAACAGAAAATCTGATTCCAATTAGAATTGTTAAGGTTACATGTAAGTGGTTGCAAAAATACTCTGGGGTATATCTACAGATTTCATGTACTGGAAATGGTTAGGATTGGGACTTGAGGAAAAAAATAGATTTTTCCTCACTTCTCCTTCTGCTTCAAATGTAAGTAGGGATTTGGAGGTCCCTAAATGTGTTGGTACATATCTTTATAGCTTAAATTAGAGAAGTTCTCTTCATTAAAGTTTGCCTATTGTGGTAAGATTGCAGTTGCAGTTTTTAAATATGTAATTTTAAAATTGGCAATTTTCTTAGGGAGACAGGATTTGGATGTCTGTTAAATGAGTCCAGACATATTTTCTCCTTGCCTTCCTTCCTGTTTGTTACTGCCGCAGCTGCAAATATATTTTTGTTTTTAGTTAACAATTCCAAAACAATTTTTGTGTCCTTGACTTAATCTAAGGTTTTACTTATGAGTTTCTTCTGATGCATTTTTTTTGGTCTTTTTTTTTTTTACATTTTCAAATGCTGAGACACTTTTAGAACTGCCTGGTTGTTATGATAATCATTTCTTTTTTTTTACTGCAGCGTTGAAGGTCGTTTTGACTTCCTTGATAGACCCAGATGTACCACCAAGGAGTAGTTCCCATCGTTTTTAATTGTGCTTGTGTGTGGCACAGCTATTTCCAATAGCAGACAAAGCTTTGATAATTGGCTCAAAGTTTTAATCTTTATGTGAATGCAAATATATTCCAAGTTAAAAACCACAAAATCAGATTAGCTCTCTATTTAGAGCTCTATTTTTTTTATTTTGCACAGTTGTGTCTCACAGCTTTCCTAGCTTTCAAATTTTAAACATATTGCTTTTCTAAAAAAAAAAATGGTATGAATTTTCAGACATTTTTGGCAATGATTTTTGAAACCCCATGAAAGACAAATTATAATATAACTGGAACATTCTATTGCCTTAAATTACATATCATAGAATTATGATTATTTTGCAAAGCTCTTCTGAAGAATAATTCTTCTTTTATAGTTATTTATTAGTTTTTGTACTCTCAATGTCCATCTCTCCTTTGAATTCTTCCTTTAAAACTCCTCCTTTTATAGATATAATCGGCCTAAATTTTTATAGATATAATAATATAATAGTAGCCTGAATACTAACTGTTTTATCAGCACAACAGTTCATAAAGTTAGCTACAGGTTAGTTCATTTAGTGACTGTTCAAAGTTGCCATGACACTGAAAAAAGTGACATGACCGTTTTCCATACTTATGACCACATCCCCATAGACACGTGATTTATAGTCGGGATGCTTGACAACTGTCTCCAATTTATGACGGTTGCAGTGTCCCGGGTTTATATAATCTCCTTTTGCAACCTTCTGACAATCAAAGTCAATGGGGAAGCCAGCTTTACTTAACAACCATTTTATTAATTAATTAACAATTGCAGATATTCACTTAATAACTAAGCAAGAAATGAAATAAATAAGCAAGAAAAGTCATAAAGTGGGGCAAAACTCACTAAGTTAGCACTTAACTTAGCAACATAAATTTGTGGGTCAATTGTGGTTGTGTTGAGGACTACCTGTAGTTAACTTCCTTGCTCCCTATGCTGTGTTGTCGTATCTTGTACGATTATCAGCATTAAACTAAGATGCAGTTGTTAATCCAGTCATCTATACCTGAAATGAGGGAAGGAAATACCTATTTAAAACATTTTTTTTCTTTAATCAAATTTATATAGTCTCCCATGTTAACAGAAATGATTGAGTGGCATACCTATTCTTGTTTTCCGGCAATAAAATGGCTTTATCTTGGCCTGTATAGTTGTTGCATTCAGTATAATTTTGCTACAAAAAAGCTTATCCTTCTTTATTGCTTTTATTGATACACATTCTCTCTTTTGATAAAAAAAATATATGGTTGAATGGCCCCTCAGAAATTTGACTTAGTTATAAAACTTAATGTTAAGATGTGGTATATTCAATATGTATTAAGACGCTATCTCTGCATTTTCTTTTACAGCGTAGCTCTTGCAGTATACTACCATATCAAAAATAGGTAGGTTTGAATTGGAAAATGGTTCAAATATTAATTCATTGTTTTTTCCTTTTTTTTTTTTTAATTTCACTCCTTTATAAGAAAGTTTGCAAAACAGGGACACTTTATGTGTATATTCAGTGCTATTCCATATGTAGCCTTGAATGTGTTGTAATCAGAACTGAAACAGTACATAGTTTTCCCACCCAAGGATGTTCTAGGTGACTAGTGATGGTCAGTGATGAGGAAACACCCACATAATGGATAGTGTCCATTTAGTTCCATAATCCCAAATCCCAAAGCAAACTAGATAAATTGTTCCAATGGGATCATGGGTGAAGACCTTAAAGTATAGCTGATCTTGTGTGTGTATGTGTGTATGTGTGTATATGTATATGTAAAGATTCCCCCGCACATGTGCGCTAGTTGTTTCCGGCTCTAGGGGGCGGTGGTCATCTCCGTTTCTAAGCCGAAGAACCTGCACGGTCCAAAGACATCTCCATGGTCATGTGGCCAGCATGACTAAACGCCGAAGGCGCATGGAGCACAGTTACCTTCCCACCAAAGTGGTCCCTATTTTTCTACTTGCATTTTTTACGTGTTTTTGAACTGTTAGGTTGGCAGGAGCTGGGACAAGTAGCGGGCGCTCACTCCGTTACGCAGCGTTAGGGATTCAAACTGCTGAACTGCCAACCTTCTGCTTGACAAGCTCAGCATCTTAGCCCCTGAGCCACCTCGTCCCATACACACACACACACACACACACACACACACCATGCACACATCGCTTAGGAACCTTCATGCTTCCTTGTATAGTTTTTATTGTAGCTTTTATTTTATTTTAAAGAATCTTGACAAAATCAGTAGATAGCATACAGAAGTGCAGAGGAGACATAGACAAGATTCTAATCAGTAAATCACATGGATATAATTCAAAACCAACATCCTCATTCATATATTGCCATTTGTGTAGTAAGTCTTAAGATGCACAGATCTCTCCAATATTTGAGTACTGGTGATCAGATTTGGAATATACAGTTTTAATTAGATATGCCATTTATTTTACTGCCTTTGCTATTTTCCCCCTCATAATTAATTGTGGCATTGGTGGACAGAGTCACAAACATCAACTGAGCAAAAAACAAATTGCTTGAGGTTATCTCTTCTAGTCCATTAGGATGGATCCTGCTGAAAGACTTCCTCTTTTCTTTTGTTGTTTGCCTTGGTCAGATGACCACTTTTTCAACCAAAATCTTAAATTACAACTATCTATTTAATTTTTTTTTTTTAATCAAGCGGATTGTGGAGCCTAATGGGCAGCATAGGTATTGCTTGTAGACACATTGATGCTCATAGTCAATTGCAGATGTAACTGGCAGTGGTGGGGAAATATACAACACTAAAATATTTTAGTTCTCAAAGCTGCTTCTGTCCTTCTGCCATGAAATTATATGGGCTTCACCACTGATCTCATTTCAAAGGAGTACCTTTTCAAAATTTACTTGAAGCCCATCTTCTAAATGAAAGTTTTGTCCAACATTTGTACCTCTGCAAACATAAATGTTACTGAACTAGCATCCATGGAGTGTGGACAGAAGATACACTTACGCTACCCTATAGTCTTCTTGTCCTTTCAAAATTATTCTGCCCCCATTTACTGCGTTATGTAGGGTACAAAATACGACCTAAAGACGGGTGCTGTGACCCTAAATTTGAGGACTCAGGAGAAAGCTGTACGTGAGTAGTCAACTAAGAAGACTAGTATTTTTTTAAAAAAAACAGAAGTTTTCTGAATCTGATTATCCTTGTCCCAGAATGATGTACATGTGCCCTCTACTGTTACCTTGGAAGTATTGTAACATTCCCTAATCAGTAACCATCTATCCATGTAAGAGAAATGCATCTAAGGTCAAGCAAAAGTCTAATTTACCTGGCATTCTTTCTGCTGTGATAATCAGCTACATGTCGATTGAACAAAGCCCACCAGCAGTTTATAAAGGCAACCACTGCTGTTAATCGATTTTTGTGCGCGATGGAACAAAACGCTGCCGTGTGGCAACTGACCCCATAATTATATTTTAGTATTTCTGCTTATATTGGCATCTAATTAAAGCAATGATGGCCGAAAGTTTAAAAGCCCTAGTGCTTTTTGGATAAATTATTCTTTAAAGTGGATTCTTGTTCCTATCCTCCATCCCTCCCATCCCCTAGTTTGATAGGGGAGACAATATGTAAGTAAAGCAAAATGATGCATTCAGTGATGGGTCCGGGGAGGGAAATATTACCCGTTTGCCCGAACCAGTAGTAAAAAATGCTACCGGTTTGCCCGAACTGGAAATTAAAAAATGTTACTGGTTCAGGCAAACCGACAGTCAGCTGTACGACAATCAGCTGTGCTGAACAGCTGATTGTTGCACAGCTGATCATCAGAACTACAAGTTTGCCTGAACCGGTAACATTTTTTTTTACTCCCCGTTCAGGCAAATGGTGTGCATGTGCATGCGAAGCGAACCGGCAGGAGACTTTAGAGCATTTCACCCCTGGATGGGTCCAAGCTTCTTTCCTGTCATAGGATTGGGTTAGAAATGGCTTTGGATTCCAAAAAAAGAGTATATACCAATCTATAAAAAACACAATTGAATTGAAAGAAAGGAAAAGCTGTACTGTTTTGCCTCTGTCCAGTCAGTAAGATAACCTTGAGACTCACTCTTTCATTCCACCAAGGACTGATCTTTTAAATATTATTTTAAAATTTCAAAACAACTTTCATTTTTGGAATAAAGAGATTTCACTCTTTCTCATATTCTGTTGTAGAGTGAGCTTAACTAAATGCCATATTTCTTTGCTTGACTGGCTGTAACACCTGGAGAGCTTAACTCTATCTATATTTTTGTTTTTGCAAATGTCCTTCAAGTCTAAATAGCTTGGTATATGAGTGATTCATTTTTTCCAGCATGGCATACTCCCGGTAGTTTTCCATGGACAAAGGTAGAAAGTCTACTTTTCAATATAGTCTTTACTTCCCTAGCAGGATGATAGATCCCATTGATACGGCTTCCCACAGGATGGGACTGTATTCTAAATCAGCTATTTTTTGTAGAACTTTGAGAAGTGTTTCTCTCCATTTCTGTTTGTTCAGGAACATTACCAATGATTCTCTTCTTTTCTTTCCCCCTCTTCTAGGGATGTAGATGGAACAATGCTCCTAGATATTTTTGATGAAAATCTCCACCCCCTTTCGGTAAAGCTCACTTACTTAAGGACAATAACAAAAATTTGGAATTTACAATATGAGTTCTGCTACTTCTCCGCCCTTTACGTCTGCCACTTCTTTACAAATTATATGTAACATATTCTCATTTTTTAAAATAATATTATTTCCCCAGAAATCCGAAGTGCCATCAGATTATGACAAACATCAACCTGAACAAAAACAGATTTATCGCTTTGTTCGGACGTTATTCAGTGCTGCTCAGCTAACTGCCGAATGTGCTATTGTCACCCTGGTGAGTATACAAAACATCATAGTTGAAATGCTTAAAAGTAAAAGATTCCCCTTTCACATATGTGCTAGCCGTTCCCGACTCTAGGGAGCAGTGTTCATCTCCGTTTCAAAGCCGAAGAGCCAGTGCTGTCCGAATACTTCTCCGTGGTCATGTGGCCGGCATGACTAAACACCAAAGGCGCACGGAACACTGTTACCTTCCCACCAAGGTGGTTCCTATTTTTGTACTTGCATTTTAACATGCTTTTGAATTGCTAGGTTGGCAGAAGCTGGGACAAGAAACGGGAGCTCACTCCATTATGTGGCACTAGGGATTCGAACCGTCAAACTGTCAACCTTTCTGGCGCTGACAAGTTCAGCATCTTAGCCACTGACCCACCGTGTGACTTAAAATACAATTAAGTTTAGATCCTCAGTTTAAGATTTGTATTTGGAGTTAAGATCACATATCAGATTCACCTACCCATGACTTCATGTATAAAATAGATGTTGCAGATGAGACAGGATACATATAAATACTTACAGGTACTTTTAGCTTTCATATACGGTACCTTGAATTTACTTAACATTTGCTTACTATTTTCCTTGTCTTTGTATTTATTTATCAAATTTTTAAAACAGCCAATCTACCTCACAGAGGGGTTTTGGTGGGTAGATTCAATAGTTCTTATTTTTCCTAAATATTTACCTATCTATTGCAGACGAAATATTTTCAGCTATCTTTCTTTCTGAGATTCACAGTCCAAATTCTTTTTAACCCTGTCTTATTTTGCAATGTATATTATGTGCAATATTTGACCCAATTAATCTCTAAATATATGGGCCATTCACATACATTTTATGTTTATTAATTTTTAAGGAATTCTGACTTTATTCTCATATACCAGGTGGCCAAATATCTTAATATTATTAATTCATACATTTGTACAGTATACCTTTAAATATACCATACATGTTATTTTATTTTACTTTATTTTACTTATTTTATTTTACTTTATTGTTTTTCCCCTGATGATTAATTGTTGCATTGAACTATTTCTAGGTTCAAAGACTATAATAATGATATTTGAATTTATTTTATTTTGCAATGTAGCTTTGTAGTTCAATTCTTAAATTTCATATTTTGCCTGTAGCATTTAAATGATCCTTTCCTTTCTCCTTTCCTTTCCTCTTTCTCCAGATGATATCTTGAGAAATCATTGATTTTGAAGGTTCTCAAGTTAAATAATAACTTCATTTTTAAAGAGGTTTGGTAAATATGTTGTATGATTTATACAAGTCATTTCCAAAATACCCTTTCTAACAGGCAAACTCAATAACTGGTAAGCTTTCCATTTGGAGATGTATTTCACCCTTATAGCACGTCTTTAAATAAAATAGCTAGGAAAAAGGGAGCAGATTGGAACGATGGCACATAAAAAAAGGAAGGTGAAATCATTGAAACCAGATCTGTACATCCCCATTCCACATTTGCAGTTACTATTTATGAGGGGACTTCATTTTTGTTGAGATAATTGGGGTCACAAAAGGTTAAATCAATGGCTCCAATCTAGCTTACAGCCTCTATCTTCATGTCTTCTATTTAGTTAAAAAAAGAAAAACAGCTGTGCTTTCAAACTGTATGACAAGCATCGTGTCTCCTTTGGGCTTTTGCTAAGGTTTAACAGAGAGCTCCCTTTAATTAAAATAACAAATCTAAATACTTGATTTTCTAGATCTATTTTGGTCTGGTCTGGATCATAACATGAAGACAATATTTATTATTTTGATAGATAAACTTAAGAAGGGTGAATAGGGAATGATTCCTTTTTCTTGGTGATTTCATAGCAATTTTGGATAAAAGCAACTATAATTTTCTTATGGATCACATTAGAGAATTAAAGTTGGAGAGGCTATCTTGCCACGATTCTGTTCCGGTGACCCGACAAAAGGGCGAACGTCAAAACCGCTCCCGACTAAACAGCGTCGCTAAAACCGCGGTGTCATCAATGCGGCGACAACAGCATGGAGACAACAGCGTGGAGACAGAAGGGCACTTTACAATAGCGCGTCGACAGAAAGCCGATTTAACTTAAGGTAAGGGTTAGGTTTAGGATTAGGTTTAGGGTTAGGTTTAGGGTTAGGTTGAGGATTAGATTTAGGGTTAGGTTTAGGGTTAGATTTAGGTTTAGGGTTAGGTTAAGGTTTAGGTTAGGTTTAGAGTTAGGTTTAGGGTTAGGTTTAGCATTACGTTTAGGGTTAGGTTTAGGGTTAGGGGTTAGGTTTAGGGTTAGGTTTAGTTTTACAGCGCGCTTCTGTCTCTGCGCTGTTGTCAGCGCGATTCAGCGCTCATTCGTCGGAGCGCTTTAGAACACACGGTTTTATCACCGCGGTTTAGTGGGGCGTGTTTTTGTCGTTCGCCCTTTTGTCGGTGAACCTCTGTTCCTACATTAAGAGTTCCCATACCACTGGGAATGTTTGTGTGTTGTGTGTTGAAACTAGATGCCACTTCCATTCTACTTCTTTTTTCCGCCATCAAGTTGCCAAGCTTTGTAATTGGTTCTTGCTTGGACTAGCTTGCAGAATAAGTGACAGCTTAATCCTAAGAATTCAGAGGGGTTGATGCATGGGTGAGCTCCTGGGGGTCCACATAGTTTTGGGCGATCCTTTAGCTAGGATTGTGGCCAGTTTGAGGAACCCCCAAATGCTGCCGCTGGCTGACCTCACCCACCCTGCCCCTCCCCCCTATCCTGCTCCTCCCAGGACTCTCCACTTGGCCCATTCATCATGCCAGGCAAGTGCAGGGCCATGTGGAAGCTCAGGATGAGGGGAAACGGGCCTACCAGAGCTTCCAGAAGTCCAGAGGCAGGGGCAGTTTTTGCCCCTCCCCCCTGAGGCGCGAGGAAAGCGTCTGGAGCCTGGGGAAGGTGAAAAACGTCCCCTCTGCTGTGGTGCAGGAGGCCGACCACACCACATCCACCATGGCCACACCCACCCAGCAACTGAGCAGTGAACTGTTGCTGCAATTTTTGAAGCCCATCCCTGGGTTGATGGCCTGGGAAGACTATGGCCAACCAGTAAGGGATTTTGCTGCCTCCAGAGTGGCCAGTTTGAAACTATGAACAAAGAAGTGCATATTTTGTGGATGCTCTTTGGACCTGTGCAATAGTAAGCTTTAAATCATATATCCCTGATTTGTCAATGGTGCTTCTTCTAATCTGACCACAATGGTCCATGTGCTTTTAGTACATATTTAGATTAAGTGTTCTTTAACCTTTAGTCTTCTTTCCATTGAAGCTGTTTTGGACAGCTATCTAAATTTTAGCTTGATGCTGTTTTATATATTTTTATTTATTAAATATTCATCTAATTTAGAAGCCGCCCATCTCCCTCACAGAGTGATTTTGGGCAAGTCACAATTTTATATAATATTTTACTTTGATTTTCATCTTGTTTTTGAAGTTTGTTTTATGATATTAATTCATGTCATTGACTGTGATCTACTAAATATTGTAATCTCAAGATGGACATGCTACAATATAGAATATTGTATATGGATGTGTCGTATAGAAACTACTTAAATAACCCTAATTCTCACCTTAATCTTATTACAGAGGTGTTTGAAGAATAAATGAATGGGGTGTGTTTGTGGAAAATACTGTTTTTGCCATCTTCTATTTGACCAAAATTTAAAATAAATAAAATAAAATAGAGACATGAGCCATAGGGGGAATAGGTAGAAAGGACATAACTTTATTTTTCAGTGGGTTAGGGAACTTCCGCACACAACGGATGCTACCATTTTAAAAAGTAGATTTTCCTTTCTCTTTTCCTTCCAGCCTTGATTTTAGTTGAGAACCATAATTCAGTGGTGAAATACTGGCCTTAAAATATAACAACTCCCTGTGTGGCAGAGGCTGAAAAAAACAACCCATTTTTTTCTCCCAAAGAGAATTGTAACCATCATTGTAGATAGTAAAGCAGTCTATTTAAAAGCACCCTGGCTTAGATTATCTCTTGATCCTGCAAAGAAGTTTTGTTACTGCCTTTTTATTGATATTACACCAATGGGAGTGGGGTGTCGATATGCAGGATCCAAAAGATATTATAGGTTGAAACTTTATATTTCTGAACTTGAGTACACATCGGCATGGCTTCAAGCAAATAGTCTTGGACAACTTTCAAGGACGTTAGTAATAACTGATATTTATTTGAAGGAGTGCTGGAATAACTGACCCATGTAGGAGTCTGATGTTTAAAAAGTTAAATCTAGGATAGAAGTTATATTCCATTGTGACCAAAATAGTTTTGGAACATTGGCAACTTATTGCAGAAAAGAGAACCGTCTCTGAACTGAATTTGCAGAAGCAAGACGATTTTCCATTCCTCCTCAGGCTATTCCCTTCCCATCTCAAACTTTAAATGGACAGAAAAAGTGATTGCATGTAGGTAAACCATGCAGTAAGATATATTTTGGCCCTTCTCACTTCAGAATAAATTCCCACTATTGAATATTTAAATCCTGTGATCTGTGGCTGTATTTGTAAATTATTTGGAATTGTTTAGCATGCACATAATAGCCCTCTACTCAGTAGTGGGATTCAAATAATTTAACAACCGGTTCTCTGCCCTAATAACCAAATGGGTAGGTGGGGCTCAGTGGTCATGTGACTAGGTGGGCGTGGCCAATTCAACATCACTCACATCGATGGACTTTTCATCTTAGCTGTTACAATGTAATAAGGGTTAACTGGAGAGGAGTTTCTGTAAGCAAGGCAATAAAGATTAGGCCAGAATGTTTCCTTCCAGCCTTCCTTAAAGGTTTAGCCCTGTAAAATAGAAAAAAAACAAAATAATATTTCTTCCAACAACCAGTTCTCTGAACTGTTTAGAAAGTAAACGACCGGTTCTCCCGAATAGGTGTGAACTGGCTGAATTCCACCACTGCTTCTACTTACTGCAAAGTTAGCATTAAAATAATTTTCAAAAGGTGGTTTTCTAGACTAAGGCATCAAATTTCTCATGTATTTTTCTTCATTTATTCCAATGAAGATTGTTCTCACTTGCTTTAAATTAACGGTAAGTAGTAGAAACTGCTGGAAATTTATAATTTAATTATTAAAATGTATTAGATGTTGATTCCATTTTGGCTAATGAATTTAAAATAGTATTTTGAAGACTTTCTGCAATTCAGAACTGCTTTGCACAACCCTCTGTTAAATCCGGCAGAATTTATTATAGTTGTAATGGTCAGTGAGCTTATAATTTGTTTGAAAAAGATTCAAAGAAAGGACAGCATGATTAGTGGCTATCCATGCTTTTCATTACATTCTTACCATTAAATTTAGTTTTAAAATTTCAAGGAAAAGACAGTTATAACAATTGCACTTAGACTTATATACTGCTTCACAGCGCTTTTACAGACCTCTCTAAGCAATTTACAACATATTGCCTCCAACAATCTGGTCCTTATTTTACCACCCTCAGAAGGATGGAAGGCTGAGTCAACCTTGAGCCTGGTGAGATTTGAACTGCCAAATTGCAGTTAGCCAGCAGTCAGCAGAAGTAGCCTGCAGTACTGGCTACTAACCACTGCGCCACCGCAGCCCATAAATAAGCATAATCTATGTAACTTTTCTATAGCTATTCAAAACTGCCACTTTCTATCCATTATACTGGGAGATAGATCTGTCTTGTATTATACTTTTACTCTCCTATTTCCTAAATTTCTTTTCTTCAGTAATCATGTTCCCCCTAGATTTGCTCTAGACCAGGGGTGTCAAACTTGCGGTCAGCGGCCCAGATGCATCACACAGTGGCCATGCCTACTCCCAGCTTAGCGAAGGGAAAAAAGTTGTGATACATCACATGATGATAATGAGTTTGACACCCCTGCTCCAGACACTACCAAAAATTGGGTCTGTTTTATATCTTGTATCTTCAGTTTTTCCTGACCACCTTCGGATTTCAGGCTGTCTAGAAATTTTCAACTAGTAAATTCAAATTTCAAGTAAATTCAGTTCATAGGTATATTGCATACTGTTAGCCATACATCTAGATTAGGGGTGTCAAACCCAATAGCATCACGGGCTGTATCACAATGTTTTTGCTGTTGTAAACCCAAGGTAGGTGTGGCCTGCACGGGCCATATTCGGCCCCCAGGCTGGCAGTTTGACAGGCATGATCTTGATCAAGAGTCTCCAACCTTGGCAACTTTAAGATTGTGGAATTCAACTCCCAGAATTCCTCAGCCAGCCTGACTGAGAAATTCTGGAAGTTGAACTTTACAGGTCTTAAAGTTGCTCAGGTTGAAGACCCCTGATCTAGATCATCTGAAGACCCGATGACTAATCAAACCTAATAATAAATAAGAATAATATCTAGTCAATCTTAATACTATTCTGTAGGTGACTACTACTATTAATCCAGCACATGGCCAGAGATCAAAATTCATTTTTGTTGGTGCTAATCTAATGTCAGTCCATTTTTTTTATTTAAGCAATTATAGTTTGCTTACTTTGCAATGTAGTTATTTCTTTTTTTAATAATATGTTTTATTAAAAGTCATAATATGATACAAATATACAATCAAAATTTTCTATTTGTTTAAAAGTTAGAAAACCAAGAAAGGGAACTGCAAAAAAAAAGAAGAAATAAAATTAAACTTCTGTCTTTCATCAGTGCAATAGATTACAAAAATAATACCTCAACCTTTTGCTTTATATTTCCCAACATTTCTATAATTATAAAACCATTCCAATCATCAAAAGCTAAATTCATTTTTTTTTCATGTTTTGAGCATAAAATCCAGCAGTGATTTCCAGGTAGGAAGAAAACTAGATAAATTCTTTTCTTTAATTAAAATAAGACAATTTTACCATTTTTGCAAACTCCATCACTTTCCATCCACTCTTCCATTGTTGGAATCAATGTGTCTTTCCACTTTTGTGCATATAAGATTCTTGTTGCTGTCAACTTGTGCAGTGAAGTTACTTCTTGTGCATGGCATGGCAGAACGAAAGCCTTCAGCTATAAAGAATGCAAGTGGTAAAACAACATTATCTCTGGAGAGGCAAAAAGAAGATTGATAAAAGCAGAGTTACAGTATCGTGGCACAAAACCTTTCCCATTTTGTGCATTACATGATCACTGTTCTTATGATGTAATTCAGCTAAATTGCATTGTTAGATTTCTACACCCCATCCCATATTGCCTTTTATTCTTTAATGTTGATTGCATTAACATCTTTGCTGGTTTTCTATGTAGGAGTTTGCAGATCAGCGAATAATCAAGGGTACTTCAGTCCATCATCAGTGGTAAACTCATACTAGAAAAGCTTTTAAAGTAGTAATCCTGCTGGTTATTTTTAAATATTGTTTATTACATCAAGTCTGAAATATTTTCAGAAATCTGCCGTGAAAACTATAGTGAAAGTGTATGCTGTTATTGAACTGTGAAGTATTATTTATATGGTACCACTGGAAACAATTTTCCATTTAAAGATCACTCAGGTAGGAGGGTATAATTGGGTTTCTTCCTCCTCTTATTTCTATTCAGCTAGAGAAATGTATGAACTCTTGCTTTCACATGTCTTTTCAGGTATATCTTGAAAGATTGTTAACTTATGCAGAGATAGATATTTGTCCATCAAACTGGAAAAGAATTGTGCTTGGTGCAATTCTACTTGCATCCAAAGTTTGGGATGACCAAGCTGTGTGGAATGTGGACTATTGTCAGATCCTGAAAGATATCACAGTTGAAGACATGTGAGTTTATTGTTTGGTCCCATCTTTGCTTATTTGCTGATAACAGATGCAATGGGAATCTGAAGAGGCTGAGAAATTTATTTATTAAATCTCTTTGCCACCCATGTAATTTTGAAATGACACTGAACAGTGTTCAGTGTTCTAGATGCAGTGCTCATCTTTGTTTCTAAGCTGAAGAGCCAGCACTATTCAAAGACGTCTCTGTGGTCATGTAGCTGACATGATTAAACACCAAAGATACATGGATTACCTTCCCACCAAAGATGGTTCCTATTTTTCTACTTGCATTTTTATGTGCTTTCAAACTGCTAGGATGGCAGAAGCTGGGACAAATAACGGGAGCTCACTCCGTTACATGGTGCCAGGAATTTGAACTGCTGAACTGCTGACCTTCTGATCAACAAGCTCAGCGTCTTAGTCACTGAGCCACCGTGTCCGTCTTAGTGGCTTACAATGTTATAAATAAAATAGCATCTACACATATGGAGCAGCATGATTAATAAAAGACAATTCAGTTTGGGAACAAAGAAAGCTGGGGAACAAGAGATTAAAATTTTCATGAATTCAATGGAATGGAATATGAATGAAATGAAATATGAATGAGGCGGAACAGAACAGATCAGTCATTAAATAAATCACATAGTCATTTAGCAAATCAAACTTCCCCTATTGACTTTGCTTGTTGGAAACTATCTGGAAAAGTTGTGAATGATGATCATATGATTTTAGGATGAAATATATGTCAGTTCCCAAGCACAAGAATTTGGAGATGCTGTGCTGGTTGTAATTGTGAGGATTAGTCATAAGTCACTATTTTCAGAGTTGTAACTTTGAATGGTGATTAAATGAATTGTTATAAATCGAGACGACTTGTAAATACAAATACATGCAATACACAATGTTAGACCCAACCAAATTAGCTTAATCTAGATTCTGTTGGATAAACGGATTAAAGTTTAGGTCATAGTGAAATAAATTTAACTAACTTAGTCTATGTCTAACATTTCTGATAAATAAACAAACAAAAGCTTGTCAATTCCAGCAAACTATAAGTAAGAATAGGATTGGTATGTCTCTACTAAAGAGTCCAATATTCCATCACATTATATGGTTAGTGATTATGAAAGACATATTTTTCATTTAAATATGTAAGAAAGACAGACACAAAGTAAAGAAAAATGAACTTTGAAGGCATTTGCTATTAAAAATAACTCACATTTTATTTGTTTGTTGTTCACTCAGCTCAGCCTGTTGTGAATTGTGGCAAATAAAATTTTTCTTCCTTTTTGTCTCTATTTCTCAGGAATGAATTGGAACGCCAATTTCTTGAGTTGCTGCAGTTCAACATCAATGTTCCCTCAAGTGTTTATGCTAAGTATTATTTTGACTTGCGCTCCTTAGCAGAAGCAAACAATCTGAGTTTTCCTCTAGAACCTCTCAGCAGGGAAAGAGCATATAAACTTGAGGTGAGACTCTTGATCATCTCATCATTTGAATATTACAATGTTTTATGTTACACCAATTCCCAAAATCATCAAATTGTAACTTCATTTGTTATCACCAGAAAGTATTGATCTGTGTCAATTTGCTACCTATACTAAATACTATACCCTACCATAACCATAAGCATTACCATTACCATACCATATTTTACTTTTACTTTACTTTATTGTCATTGTACGGATGTACACAGTATACCCATGCAATGAAATTTACATAACATCCAAAGACCAGGTCCAACACTCCTGACAATCCCACACACACAAACACACACCAAAAATTCCCCGCCCCTAAACCACCCAAGCATCCATACAACAGACCAAGTAAAGCTGTCCAACAGTTCACTATTGATGATGACCCTTTAGTTCATTGTTGAGTGCAATTATAGCTCTGGGATAAAAAAAACTATTCAGAAGACGTGTGGTCTGGGTTTTAATTGTTCTGTATCTTCTGCCAGAGGGCAACAGTCCAAAAAGGTTGAGGTTTGAGGTTTATTCGATTTATATGCCGCCCTTCTCCCAAGGACTCAGGGCGGCGTACAACATTAAAAGAAACACATACTACAAAAGTTAAAAAGAAATTAAATAGGATATCCCCAAACCCAATTAAAATTAACAATAATCAATATTTTGATTTGTTTTGCTCAGGCCAGGCTGGCTTGCTGGAAAAACCAACTTTTTAGGGCGCATCAGAAGGACTGGAGGTTGGGGATTATACAAAGCTCCGGGGGCAGCTCATTCCAGAGGGAAGGCGCTCCCACAGAAAAGGCTCTCCCCCTAGGGGTCACCAGTCGACACTGTCTGGCCAATGGCATCCTGGAGAGGCCAACTCTGTGGGATCGCAATGGACGATGGGAGGCTACCGGTGGCAGTAGGTGGTCTCGCAGGTATCCTGGACCTAAGCTATGGAGCGCTTTCAAGGTCATAATTAGTACCTTGAATCGCACCCGGAAGACAATCGGCAACCAGTGCAGGCCTCCTAAAAGGGGTGTAACATGGGAGTACCTGGGTAACCACATGACAACCCGCGCAGCCGCATTCTGGACTAGTTGAAGCTTCCGGGTGCTCTTCAAGGGCAGCCCCATGTAGAGAGCGTTACAGTAGTCCAGGCGAGAAAGGACGAGGGCATGGGTGACTGTGCACAGAGCATCCCGATCCAGAAAGGGGTGCAACTGAGGTACCAGGCGAACCTGGTAAAAAGCCCCCCTGGCCATCAGGTGTTCTTCTAAACTAAGCCCCGTATCCAGGAGGACGCCCAGATTGCGGGCCCTCTCTGAGGGGGCTAAAATTTCTCCCCCTATCATCAAAGATGGAACAAGAGGCACAAATCGGGATGACGGAAACCACAGCCACTCCCTCTTGGAGGGATTGAGTTTGAGCCTGTTCCTCCCCATCCAGATCCGCACAGCCTCCAGGCATTGGGACATCAAGTCAAGGGCATCGTTTGGGTGGTTTGGGGTAGAGATGAAAAGTTGGGTATCATCAGCATATTGATGATACCGTACCCCAAAACCATGGATGATTTCACCCAGTGGTTTCATATATATGTTGAACAGAAGGGGTGAGAGAACCGACCCTGGGCACCCCACAAGTGATGTGCCTCGGAGTCGATCCCTGCCCTCCAGTCAACACAAACTGCGACCGATCCAACAGGTAGGAGGAGAACCACCGTAAAACGGTGCCCCCCATTCCCAACCCCTCGAGTTGTCACAGTAGGATACCATGGTCGATGGTATCGAAAGCCGCTGAGAGGTCTAATAGGACCAGGACAGAGGAACAATCCTTATCCCAGGCCCGCCAGAGATCATCGACCAATGCGACCAATGCCGTCTCCGTGCTGTATCCGGGCCTGAAACCCGACTGAACGGATCCAGGTAGACAGCTTCATCCAGGGACTGGGGAACCTGACGTGCTACCGCATTCTCAACAACCTTCGCTACAAAGCAAAGGTTGCAGACTGTATGATAGTTGGCTAAAGAAGCTGGGTCCAGGGAAGGCTTCTTAAGGAGGGGCCTCACCACCACCTCCTTCAAGGCGGTGGGAAAGAACCCCTCTCTTAAAAAAGTGTTGGTAATTGCCTGGAGCCAGCTTCGAGTCACTTCCCGGGAAGCAATTTTATCCTGCAGATACTGAACAAATTCTTCAGCCCTACCCTGCAAGGGGTCTTTCCCAGCTCCTTGGCTAAGTAAGGAGCGGGTCACCCTAAACAGGGCGACTGGACAGTTATCTGCGGATGCGATAAGAGCAGAATAATGCTGCCGTTTTGCCGCTTTGCTGCTTTTATTGCCACTAAGTAGGATTTAATATGAATCCTTACTAGTGTTCAATCAGATTCGGACTGGCTGGCCCTCCAACCACTCTCTAGGCATCTTTTCCGGCGTTTCATCTTCCAGAGCTCCTTGGTAAACCAGGGAGCTACCTGGGATCAACACCGGGGCAGAGGCCGCAAAGGCACAACACGATCCAAAGCCCCAGTGGCTGCCCTATCCCAGGCTTCCAATAGGGCTTCGGTCGAGTTGTGAGCAAGGGATTCAGGAAAAGTCCCAAGCTCCATCAGGAACCTTTTAGGGTCCATTAAGCGCCTGGGGCATAACCATCTAGTCGGTTCCACCTTCCTGCGGTGAGGGATAGCAGTATGGAAGCAAGCTTAATGAGGAAATGATCCGACCATGACAAGGGTTGGATAGAAATATCCCCTAAATCTAGATCATTCATCCACTGCCCAGAAACAAAAATCAGGTCGAGCGTGCGTCCCCCATTATAGGTGAAGTCTTGATTTAACTGAGTTAGGTCCATAGCCGGCATGGAAGCCATGAACTCCCGAGCTGACTCAGATATCTCACCAATGGAAGGCAGATTGAAATCCCCTAGGATCATAAGCCTGGGGAAATCAACCTCCAATCTAGCTAACACATCCAGCAGCAGGGCCGATGAAACGTAGCAGGGAGACAAGTATGTAACAAAAAGGCCCACCTGAACTCCAAGGCCCCATTTCACAAAAAGGGACTCACACCGACCTATCTGAGGCACAGTGACCTCCTGAGGTCTGAGACTTTCCCTAATAACCATCGCCACCCCCCCACCCTTGCCCTGGGCTCTCGGCTGGTGAAATGCCCGGAAGCCTGGTGGGCATAATTCACTAAGGAGAACACCCCCCTCATGGCCCAACCAGGTCTCCGTAATGCATGCCAGGTCCGCTCCACCCTCTTGTATGAGGTCGTAAATGAGGGGAGCCTTATGTACCATGGACCTGGCGTTAAGCGACACCAGCCGGAGACCAGGGTCCTGTAATCCCGAGCACCCAGGGGTATGAGAAGGGTGATGAGGGTCGGAACGCGCGATCTCTCTTAAACAGCGGACCCGCATCCCCCAAACATAATTTGGCCCTTGGCCCCCACCACATCTGCCTCTCCCACAAACAGTAGAGATAGTGGACCCCCCAATTGAATGGCTTAATGTCTCCCCCGGAATCCCAACCCTTCCCAGTACTCCCAACCCGCACCCCTTAGTTAGCTCTGGCCTGTGCCCTGGCAGACTCCCCCCCAAGCCTGTCTGAGCAATCCGTATCAACCCCCCCGCCCTCCCCTTAAATTTGATTTTAAAACCCCTGTAAAAAAAACCTAAGCAGTCTCTTCTTGGCATGCCACCTCTCGGGATCCCAAAATCCGTCCTTGAGAAAGTGTCTTGATAGGCAAGAAGGCCATCTCCGGGAAAGGGGGAGTTCCCGAAGGGAATAAAGTTCTGTCGCAGTATAGCATAGAGGAGAATGTGGCATCAACCAAATGGGATGACATCACGGAGAGATAGAACGAGGAGATGACATGTCCACGGGGGGTGGAAGCCGACAGTGTTCAAGGGGGGTAGTGGAAAGGTGCTGCTGGGCACACCCACGCCGGCTGCAGAGATCCCAAGCCGGGCGACCCATCGCCACTGCTGCTGAACACACCAACGCCGGCTTCAGAGGCCCCAGGCTGGGCGTTCTGATGACCATACCCATGCCAGCTGTGTTCAAGGGGGGTAGCAGGAAGCTGGCGTGAGCCCATCCACGTCGGCTGCAGAGATCCCAAGCCGGGCAACCCACCACTGTCGCTGAGCACACCCACGCTGGCTTCAGAGACCTCAGGCTGGGCGTTCCCATCCACGCCGGCTGCAGAGATCCCAAGCCGGGCGCGCCGCCGCTGACCGCACCCACATCGGCAGCCGCTGACGATCTTTATTCTCTCACCGCCAGCCGCCCCCTTTCACTCACGATGTTCCGGCTATGAAGCAGTAAATCGCAGCTCAAGGGTATCCCCGAGGTCCCCGGAAGGTCTCATAGCTAGACCTGGAACCGATGGAATAGGGTACCCCTGAAAGCCCCTAAGAAGGACAATCATCTCCCCGAAGCTCTCCTCAAACACGACAAGACACCATCTTGGCCATGCGCAATTTAAAACTTTAAAATTCAAAAAGATTGTAAGCAGGTTGGGAAGAGTCTCTGAGAATGTTGTGCAATTTTCTCACCATATCATACCACACCATATCACAGCACAGCACAGCACACATACCATACACCACACCACACCACACACCACACCATACTATACTATATTTTACTATACTATACTATCCATTATTCTTTACTCCAAACTCATTTCCCAAACGATGTAGAGATTTCCGCAGAGTATATTGGTAACAGTTTATTGATTCATTCATGCCTTGGTTTCCAAGCAGACTGTTTTAATGGGTGTCTCTAAAGTTTACACCATACAACTATGATGTGTTTGGCAGTACAGTAAAGAGAGTGAGGTTCCTCAGCTTTTCCATGACCTGGAGAAAGAGTAGATAGATTTCTCTGATAGATTTGTGTCCTATCACTCCTATGGGAGCTCAAGACAGCATCCATAGAATTCCATCTTCTGTTTCTTCCTGGTCCCGTGGAGTAAGTTGGGCTAGAAGAAGATGAATAGTCCAAAGTCATCCAAACAGCTACCCTGACTGGAGGATGGCCCAGGTCCTGGTGCAATATTTTAGCTCAATATAATACTGGAGTCCATGCATTTATGTTATAAGAATATATTTTGCTTCAGGTGCCATTCTCTTGGCACACACTTGGATGTGCCATAATGGTGGAGGACCTACTTTGAATCTGGAGGTTTTGCCAAATCAAGTCATCGTGTATGTTTGACCCTCTTCGTTCTCCATTCTCTTATAGGCTATTTCTCGCTTGTGTGAAGATAAATATAAGGATTTCAGGAAATCTGCAAAGAAACGGTCAGTCAGTTCAGACAATCTGTCTGTAGTTCGATGGTCTCCTGCAGTTATCTCCTAACGCTGAAATCTGAGATACAAGACTCTAGAAGTACTGTTTCTATCATCAACTTTGGATGGGAGGGTTGGTTTTGGTGAATTTTTTCTCTGGTTATTTTTTTTCCTTATTTTTAGATCTGCCTTTACAGT
The DNA here is from genome assembly GCF_009769535.1 of Thamnophis elegans. Taxonomy (NCBI): domain Eukaryota; kingdom Metazoa; phylum Chordata; class Lepidosauria; order Squamata; family Natricidae; genus Thamnophis; species Thamnophis elegans. The sequence continues at coordinate 18,099,369 of NC_045558.1, read as the reverse complement.
GCCTCCCCTTTTGTGTAGCACACAAGAATAACTATAGGGATTCATTACAAAGAACTTTGAAAGAAGATTTGTTTTGTTGTTTATTACAACTCCTCTGCTTTTTGATGGGGAGAAAGCAAATATTTAAAAATATTTGTGCAAAATATCCCACTTAGCGAGGATGAAACCTCAGAAACCAATACAAGATCATTAAAGAGGAGGAAGAATAAAAGGCCCTTAACAGAAATAATGGCATGAAAACCAATGTCTCAAAAGAAGGTTGCGAGAACCATAATAAGAAAAAAGTTGGACGTGTTTTGAGATCCTCTTCAATATCTTCTAGTGGTTTCACATTCTTTTTTTTTTTTGCTTTTTGATTGAGTTTGCTTTCTCTTCTGTAACAACCATGGAGAAGGCAGTGCCTGTAGTAGCACAACATGAACCTCTGATTAGAGAGCCTTTTCCTTTTGCCCCTACACTTTGATGTGCTTTTGTTCATAAGCTGTTTTATTAGCCTTTTGCCTCTTAATTCTTATGGATATTGTTGTTTCTTGTGTGCTTTTACTGTATTTTTGGGGAAACCGATTGACAGTGCTGAACCCAAAGTATATAAGATCAGGTGATTGAGCATAATTTTATTTTACTCTCTCTCTCTCTCTCTATTTTTTTTTTTTAATTTATAGCAACCGGTGTCATGATATTGCCCTTAAGGTGCATTTTCAGTACTGGTGCTTTGTATTATATATGTGGTTGCATGTGCCTTCCTACCTTTTTTCAGATGGGTTTATTTTTTCTTACTGTAAAGACAGAGTTGCTAAAAGGATTCAGGTGACAAGTGAAACTTGGGCCAACGTGCAGACATTGCTTTAGATATAATAGTTCTTTTGCAAGATTTTTTTTTAAATCGTTTAGAGATTAGGTGGAGTCAAGCGAGAGAAATGCAATGAAAGAATGAGAGTAAGAATCTTTTTTTGTATGGCCCAAATAGTTGATTTTCTTCACTCCCTGGTTCAATGTTGCAAGCAATAGCCTCAAAAGGGTTTTATATCTTTACTTTAGGTGGAAACCAATCTGTTTATATATAAAAAAGAAAAAAAATTAAAAAAAGTTCCATGGATTCAAGGATCCATGGAAGAAAAAAGAGAAGAATTATATGTGTATGTGTTACACACACACATGCATACATACATTTACATGCGGGGGCATGTGTGTGTGTGTAATAAAAACAAGTGTTTTATCACAGATTAGATTTTGGAATAAAAATGAGGTTTTTTTCCCAGCGTAGGTGCTCATAGGAATTTAAACAAAATGCAAACTGTGAAGAAAATTGTATTACTTTGTTGATTATTTTTAAAAACTGGTTGTCATCCTTCCCATCTTTTAAATCTATGAAAACATACACATACATACACGCATACATACACGCATGTTCTGTACAAATAATTGAGTTTGCACATGCGAGAAAGGTGCCATACAGAAAACCAACCAATCAGCCAAAATCAGCTTGAGTATCATGACTTCTTGAATTCACTTGTCAAGGGATGTTTTGATGATATTGGTTTTGCTTTTTGTGTATTGCTTCAGCAAAACAGAGAAAGTATGTTTCACCAGGAATTTTCCTTCCTGCATTTCCTTACTGTCCCTTGCACTTCATACCTTCCAGACATTTAATAAGGATCTTGCTTAGGCTAAACATCTATCACTGTATTCCAGAATCATTCCCATTAGTTTCAGCAGCAGCTTAAGGAGACAAGCATTATTGACATGGATCTCATTAAGCCTTAAAACCATGATCATAGGTAGTTTATTTATAGACAATGGAATACCCTTATTTTCATGAAATAACACATTTATGTGGCTTAATTTTGGAAGGAAGGAACACGTTCCTGTCCTCAAAGGCCTGGAATCAAGGACCTTAAAGGACTTTTCCCTTTTTTTTTAATGAATTATTTAAAAGTGTCTTTTAATTTCAGGAAAATAGCAGGGTGAGAGAAAGGAATCGCCAGCTTTAAATTGAAATGGACTAGATCTATATGGCTAAAAACAATTACTTTATTGAGATTTTGCAGAACAGGTTTTTTTTTCCAGCAAATATAATAATAATAACGAGGCAGGTGGATTTAAAGAAAGGCATGACAGAAAGAGAAAAAGTTTGCTTTATGTAAAGTTTTCAATAAATTTATTCTAATTTTGTGAAGTTTATTAAACAACCTTAAAGATTGTATAGTCTGTTTATTGTATGTATGTACATACAGTCTGATACTTAAGATTTCAAGTGGATTCCATAAAACCTTGCTCAGTCTTGTTTAGACTGTTGGATATTGTTTTAGCTTTGTGCACTGGATTCTACCTCTGTATAGGAGAATTTTCCACATTCTTCAACTAGTACTGATTCTGTGATTTAACTTGGTTATGTTTCTTGCACTACAAATTAAAAAAAGGAAATCTGTTAAATGTGGTGTTTTCCCATTATTAATATTACGTTATTGCAAGCTACGTTATTTTTTAAAATGCTTTAAAAATAGAATTCTTATAAGAATAATTCTGTTTTACTTGCCCCATATTTACTATGCAAATAGATAAATAGGTACCACTTCGGTGAGAAGATGTTAACAGTTTCCATGCACTTTGGTGCTGGCCACGTGACCATGGGAATGTTTTTTATCAGCGCCGGGTCCCTTAGCTAATAAAAGATGACCGCCATGACTGGACAGAGGAAAGCTTTATCTTTTATAAGAATAGTTCTGTAAATTAACTGCAGTCTTTATTTTTTGTATTGCCAAAAATTGCAGAAAAACACCATGCTTTTTCCCAAAAGGCTTTGTACACTGTTCTTATAAAATTGTGTTTCCCTCATTCCCAATTTGAACTATTCTTTAACTCACGCATTTAATTAAAATATTAACGAATTAGATTTATACATGTGCCTAATTAAATATTGTTGGAACCCCAGTCTCTTTTTGGAAAAAAATTCTGCAGATGGTCTTTGGAATAGATAATAATAGTGTAACCAATTCTTGTGCGTGTTGAGATTTCTGTAAATTAAGAGCTCATGGGCAAAAAGTCATGTCACAAGGTATTGCTCAGTAGTAACTTTAAGGCTACAAAAAAAAATCATACAACTGTATACGGTTACTAAGGAGAAATGTCACAAATCATTGGATAACATGCAGGTTCATATCAGGTTGGCTTTGAGTCCTCCTTCATGGCAAACAAAATATATTTGGGCAAATAATTGACAACGTAATCTGAGACGTAGAGAGGCACAGATGCTCCCCATTTCTTTTCTACCTTAGATCTTTCTTCCCCGGCAATCAAGATGGAATAGAGATGGTTAGATGAAAGGCTGAGGAGAAAGGTTGAATTTCTGAATTTTAAAATAAAGAATTCTTAGAAAAAGTTGCTGGCTAAGATGTCAGAGATTGTTGCAGAAATCACTTCTGGAAAGCACACACAGATAAATGATTCATCAGGATTCATTGATTTCTTTATATACATAGTAACACATGAATAAATGTACAACACCAATAGTGGATTTTCCAACATGGTAGTAGTTACAGGAAAAACACAAGCAGAGGAAAAATTGATTTCATTTCAGAGTTCAGAGCTTAATGCAGATAAGAAGAACCTCCTCTAAATAGGGCAGTTAAACTAAGCCTAAACCACACCCAGGCACCTAGCTGTCTCCAGCAAATACTGTTTCAGTTTCCAAACAGCCCTCATTGGCTGACTTAATTGTTATGCATATACATTGGCTGACTTTTGTTACCATGTTCTATTCCAGCCTGTCCCCAATGGCTGACCTATTGCTATGTCCTATTCCAGTTCATGAATATTCTGACATAAGACTCAAAACAATGTACAGGAACTCCACTTTCTTTGTGAGGTGCAGAACAGACAAGAAAGGCTGCCTGATAAGCCAATTCCATTTTATTGTAAAGATACATTAACAGAATCTTGGAAAACTGAAAATTTGATTCTCCTGCTTTCTCCTTTATGACCTGATAATAATTTAGGGAGGGTTGCTCCAGAGCATCTTGCTTCATCCACTATGCAATTGTGGCCTATGCTCCCAAGGGTCATTCCTACATACCATTAACAGATACTCATTATAGAAAATTATATATTAAGCCTCATATATGTGAAGAGCCTAGTGCTGCTTCAGTCATGCCACTTGGAGGGTACCAATTTCATTAAGGAAATGAAAATACTCTCATTAAAAAGGAAAATAAAAAATAAGGAAAATAACTGAAATAAGGAAACAGAAGAAAAATTCCCAAATAGTATGCATGCACACACACGTGCGCGCGCGCGCATACACACACACAATTTCAAAGGCCTATTAAACTTTAGAAAAAGTAGAATACTGCCTTGTACATTTGTAGAAAAGAAGTACAATTTGTTTGCTGGGAAAGGATAGCTTCTCGCCGCTTTTCATTGTTGTTGGTCACTACAAAACATAAATTTACTAAGCATTGAATACTCAGGTTTACTCCCACTGAATGAGGAAGACATAACACTCATATCTGGAACAAATTTATCTTATGTTGCATTTTCTGTCTTTAAAAAGAGTAGACACTGTTTTGAATTCTTTGAGCCAAAAGCAGAGATTCTGTGCAGGCACAGTTCCCATCTATATGAAAGACCATTCAGGGAAAAACAACTTTATGGCAAGCTGATTTGTTTTGGGTATCCTGTTTGTTTACCTTCATCTTTCAGTGTTTGGCTTTCTGGCTTTCTTTCATGGTACTTCTGTCAGGATTCCATCCTTCTATCTCTTGAATCCAGAACTAAAAAACACGCCAAACAGTTTCTTCGCAAAGTTAAGTACCATATACATTGAATTTCCCTCTTTTTAACAGTACAAACAGAGAAGGTTTCAAATGTATGAAACACTGATATTGTACTTCAATGTGAATAAATTGTGCATCAACAAATCAGCAAAAAACTGGAGATTCTCAGTCATCCAAGCCATGGTTGTGTTAAAGGTGTTTTGGGGTTTTGTTTCCCAAAAAGGCAACTGGGCATTCTTTGTTTTTCCTTTAAGACATTTCGCTTCTCATCCAACAAGCTTCTTCAGTTCTGAAGAGGACTTTTCTTGAATGAGAAGCGTAGTGCCAAAGAAAAAACAAAGTCCAGTTGCTTTTTGAAAAAGCACCTTTGGGAAATATCATAAAAAAGATTATAAATTGTACTCATATGAATATGGGATTCTGCAGATGACTAGTTGTTGAGCATCTGAAATGAGGCCACATAACCATGGGAGGTGCTGGTCTTTGTAAGTGGATGAGAAGTACCTTTAAAGGTTCCATTGCAACATTGAATGGCTGCTAAGCAACTGGCTTAGCACTCAAGCACTACAGAAGTCAGAAGTTAGACAAATTAAAGCCCTCCTCTTTGTTCTTAAAGGTTGGGTTACCGAACACTTGAAATGTTCAGTCAGGTGATCCAATTTTTTTAAATTTCAAAATATGTTGGCTTGAATTCAGATCAGTCATTCTGATCATACTGGAGATATTCTGTGTTTCAAGCAACATGACGTCTTTTTTTTAAAGTGAGAATTTGATCTTGAAATACTTCTGGAAGGGTCAGAACAACTGGAGCAGAGTGTTTCAGGTTCAAAATGTTTCATGCATCCATAATGTTTCATGCGTTCCTAATGCTGGACAGGTTAAGCATCATCAACCTTAGAGTTTTTCTTTTGGGAAGAGAAGAAGCCATTATGGAAAAAGAAACATGCGGGGACATCCATGAATTCTGTGTCTCACCGCTTAATCCAACTGGCTTTAGGGAATTGTCTTTCATCTCTGTTTCAAAGACTTTGGCCACTACAAAGACAATGTCATTGGGAGCCCTGGCAGCTGGTGTTGCTATATCCTCTTCCCTTGTGATACTCATTTCTATCACCCGGGCAAAACAAAGCTTGTTCTATTATTTCTTCTCTCAATTTATCTTTCATCGCTCAACTATCCCAGTAATTTTAGGAACCTGGAATGCCCCCAAGAGGGTAAGGAAAGCTGACAATAGCCAGGATAATCCCTACTGCCTTTTGTCTTTGTGCAGTTGTTGGGGCAGAGGTGAGAGCAACAAATGTCTTCAGCTATGTTTTCTAAAGAAGGCTGGCTCCACTCTGTGAAGTTGTGTTTCCTTCCACTCTCTGGCCATCTTTTCAGTACTTCTCATTTTGCTCTCTGTGTTTAGATTTCTGTAGGTTTTGAGAATGCAGAGATTTTCGTTATAGGTTCAATAATTGGGCAATCAAGTTTCAGCATGGAGTATTCAAATGCATTCAGTTTTCTCATCATTGCTCTAAGCTACAATGAGACGATTATAGGTGAGTACATTATTTGTAAGGTATGTATTTGTGTTTAGCTATTTAAAGGATTAGTTAACTTTTCAGCTGTTACTTGTTACAGTGAAGTTGTCTGAAGGACAAGGTCTTAATAAGTCATGCATGATAGCTTGTTTAAACCTGTGTGAACATAATATGAATGGTGCAGAGTAATGACTGAGATAGTAAGTTATCTTAATAAATGTGTGGGCCTTTTTCCATCATAGTCATTATTTTCTTTATAGGTCTGTTGATCTACTACTGTAATTAATGCCTTATTTTTTTTTTAAAATGACAAGTCATTGGGTGGGGCCTGACTAGTAACCAATGCCAAATCCAGAGAAACAACTGGCCGCTGTGATACAATTGTAGTATAATAATAATAATAATAATAATAATAATAATAATAATAATAATAATAATAATAAAATATTGCGAATGGTAGTGGTTTAACAGTGGGCAGTCAGAGTTTGCCTAATTTTACATACAGCATAGCAGAATTTGGCCACATTCAGAGAAACTACTTCATACTAATCTGAAAACAGTAGCTACTAAATGATTAGTATTTCCTACATATTTTATTAATTGAGTCTGTGAGAGAGAGGCAGAAGAGTATGACGTGAGCTATAGTTTCAGTGGCAATTAAACTTGACTATTCTTATTCATGTATGGGGCATAAAAGTGATTCAAAGATATTTCTAAGAATCATAAACTTGTTTTACCATTCAGCGGGAATGATAAACCTCCCTGAATGTCTGTGGAGGTTCTCAAACATCCAGGTCATGGTTGTCCCAAAGGTTCCCCCCCCCCCCCCCGCCACAAAAAAGTCAACTGGACTTTTTTTGTTTTTTATTTTATTTATTTATTTGTTTGTTTTTCAAACATGTACAAGATAACAAGTATAGGTAAGAACATAAACATGAACAAAGGAAATAAATACAGATAAATGGGGACAGTAAGAGAGGGACAGTAGGCACGCTTATGCATGCACCCTTTACGAACCTCTTAGGAATGGGGTAAGCTCCACGGTGACAGTTTGAGATTGAAGCTGTGAGGGTTAGGGGCTGTAACAATAGAGTCGTGTAGAGCATTCCAGGTGTTGACCACTCTGTTGCTGAAGTGTATTTTCTACAATCGAGTTTGAATCTTGAGTTTGCATCAATTGTTCGCCCATGTATTATTGTGGTTGAAGTGAAGAAGTTGTTGACAGGCAAGACGTTGTAGCAGACAATTTTGTGCACTATGCTTAGATCGCACCACAGGCGGCATAGTTCCAGATTGTCCAAGCCCAGAATTTCAAGCCTGGTGGCATAGGGAATTCTATTGTGAGTTTGTTGATATGTTTTCTTTGACAACATAATGCTTCTGTTTCAAGAACTGAACATCCATGAACTGAAGAAGAAAAAAACAGTTTGCTTTTAGAAAAAAAGCATCTTTGGTTCCCCACTGTGTAGACTTCACATTTTCTTCAGTTTTAAAAATGTATGTCCAATAAACATTTTCATCTGCTCCTTCCATCCAGTATTTAAACTTTGCTAGTTCAGAAATCAAAGAACATTAAGATATGAGCATGTACCAAAATCTTGCCTTAAACACATATTCAATATTCGTTCCGTGAGTTTGATAATTATCAATTTTAGAGCTGCTTCAAACTTTCTCTTGGAGATGTTCACATGTATTTGATATTTTTGTACCAAACCTTTAGTATATAAGACAGTAGTAGTAAACCTTTTCGGGACTGAGTGCCAAAAAGGGAGCACTTCTGTGCCACAACCAGGAAGAATTGCCCAAGGGGCATGCACACACTGGAAATGAACTTCTAGTTTCCTGCACGCATATGCATCCTGACCAGCAAATCGTCTGGTTACTGCCATGCATGTACACATGCCAAACATCTGGCCGGCATGCATGCTCACACCGGAAAATGGAAGACCAGCTCTTCTGGTTTTCTGGCACTGCTGCATGTACAAAGGCCAGCTGATCATCACGTGTGCATGTGTGCCAGAAACCCGGAAGAGAAATGGGCAATGCTGCATATGCCAGGCGACATGGCTTCACATACCATTTTGGGCACACCAGCCATAGGTTCGCCATCCCAGATATAAGATATCTGCTCCTCTGTTATTGACAATCCCTCTGTTTTTGTTCTTCTTTTCTAGGAAAGATTTGGTTAGCAGTTGTGATCTTCCTACGATTTATGGTGATATTTTTAGCGGCCTATCCTCTCTATCAAGACGAGCAAGAACGCTTCATCTGCAACACACTGCAACCAGGATGTTCCAATGTGTGTTATGATCTTTTTGCTCCAGTATCGCACTTTCGGTTCTGGCTGATTCATAGTATGTCTGTCCTCCTTCCTTATGTTGTTTTTGGTGTCTGTATATTACATGGTGTGGTCAGACACATTGTAAAAGCCTCTTCCTCCCCTTATTCTCAGTACAAAGAAATTAAGCCTTTATCTGGCTGCAAAATTACAAAGGACTCCAAAAGTTCAGCGAAAAAGAGAAAAATTGGCAGGAGAAATGAAATGGCTGCCCTGGATTTTTCCAGGGCTTATATAGTTCATCTGATTATGAGAATATTGATAGAGGCTGGCTTTGGAACTGGTCAGTACTATCTCTTTGGGGTTTTTGTTCCAAAGCGTTTTTCCTGTGACCGCTTTCCTTGCATGAGTTTTGTTGATTGCTACATTTCCAGACCAACTGAAAAAACCATCATGATGCTTTTCATTTGGGGGCTTGGGGGCTTCTCCTTTCTTCTTAGTCTTGTTGACCTAATCTTTGCTTTGCGGACCAGTGGGTTAAGAAATCGTAGAAATAAGCTTCTGTTGCAAAAGTTCAACGCAGAAGAGGAAGGTATCCCTGACCTGCAGCAAGATGACCATCCAGGCAATATTCATCATGGAAGCATGCCCGCCCCCGAGGGCGGTATGAAATGCTTGCTTGCTTGTAAGGCTACAGAAGACTGTCCTTTTCCACCCACAATGACCCTTCAACAGATAATTGGTTCTCATCTCAACAGTAACCAAAATAAGGTATGTAATGAATCTTCCAATCAAGATTTGCTTTTCAATGAAGCCAAACAGCGGGAGAATCCATCTGAGCAATCAAGACATGAGCACCAGTCCTACTTTGTAAAAGAACCCTTGGCTTTTAAATCCCAAGAGGTGTGCCATCATAGTTCTCATTCATTTACAAGTTACGACAAGCCCTCAGTTCATTATTCTACTCTGGAGAGAAAGTCCTCTGATACTCCATCTGTCTGTGATAGTTCTGAGTACTCAAAATCCAAAAAATCTGAATGGGTATAGAAAAAACAGGAACCCATATGGTAAATGGCGAGGTGGGGGGAATCTCATGGATCACAAAATGAAAAGTGTCATCATTATGCTTACATTATAATTAACTGGAATTCTTTAGTTGAAAGAAGGGTTTTGAAAGAGTGTATTTCAATATTAAATGAGGCTTTGGAATGGGATAAAACAGCTATTCCCAGAAACCTGTAAGGATTCTTTGTGATACTCACTCCACTATTTCTGTTGCTTGGTATGTATTTATCAAATGCAATAGAATTTAAGTGGTACATTTCCTCCTCATTGTTGGATGAGAAACTACTCAAATTCATTGTTTTAAAGGGGAAAATGGAAAACTATAGGGGGAAAATTAAAAGGGAAAAATATTTGTGTTCACTTTTGTATCATGGTATGACACATTGAAATCATAGTCTCACCTTTTATGATATTACTGTCCTGTCATTATGGCTTTTGCATGAAGAAAAGGCCCTAATTGCAACCCTCACTGAAAATAAAACCTTCCCCATTGAAAATCCTGTTCTGTGTATTCTCACCTGGTTAGAGCTACAAGGAAGGGGGGAAGGGGGTATCTATTTATGGAATTCTCCACATATACCGTAATCCTGGGGTAGTATGCCTTGTTCCATAGGTAAAGGTTATGGTTCCCCTCACACATATGTGCTAGTTGTTCCTGTCTCTAGGGGATGATGCTCATCTAAAAGAGCCGAGGTGGCGCAGTGGTTAGGGTGCAGTACTGCAGGCCACTTCAGCTGACTGTGATCTGCAATTCAGCGGTTCAAATCTCACTGGCTCAAGGTTGACTCAGCCTTCCATCCTTCCGAGGTGGGTGAAATGAGGACCCAGATTGTGGGGGCAAGTTGCTGACTCAATTTGCTAAAAAATCTGTAAACCGCTTAGAGAGGACTGAAAGCGGCATATAAGTCTAATTAATAATTAATTAATTAATTAATCTCCGTTTCAACACCGAAGAGCCAGCGCTGTCCGAAGACGTATCCGTGGTCATGTGGCCGGCATAACTAAACGCCGAAGGAGCCCAGAACGCTGTTACCTTCCCACCAAAGATGGTTCCTATTTTTCTACTTGCATTTTTACATGCTTTTGAACAGCTAGGTTGACAGAAGCTGAGACAAGCAATGGGAGCTCACTCTGTTACACAGTGCTAGGGATTCGAACTGCCCCCTTTCTGATCGACAAGCTCAGCGTCTTAGCCACTGAGCCACCATGTCCCATACACCTTGTTCTATACTGAGTCTCAATTTTGAAACAGAAAATCTGTATGCTAATAGCAGGGTGATAGCAGGGTGAAAATTTGAAGAGGATAGTGGCGTTCACCGTTCTCTAGTTCAAGTTATTTGGTACCTGAAAGAAAGCCTTTTTTTTGCATCTGTTGATTTCCAAAAGCTAATTTATCATTCCACCATGTTTACATTTTACTTGAAATGTTTTATTTATGGTATTCTCTAAATCAGTGTTTCTCATCCTTGGAAATTTTAAGATGTTTGTGATCCAGGCATCTGAAAGTTATCAAGATTGACAATCTCTGATCTAGAGATATTGGCCTTCAAATCTAAGCCAAAAGATAAGAAGCATGGGAAGAACACTAGGATGTGGAAGCTAGTTAAACCTTGAAATACCATAAACCCAAAGAAAGTTCAGCCAGACAACTTAAAATCTTTAGTGCTTTATAGTATTTTCTATCTTCAGCCTTGACACAGAAATGATTCGAATGTTTGCAAAACAACAATTAAGTACAGATGAAATTATATGGCAAAATGTATTCGTTCCCTTTTCAGTTCTGCAATTGAAACACAGTTTTGGGCAATACTGATCCCAATTTAATAATGAAATATTTTTTCAGGTACTTGTTGAATGTTATATATGAGTTTCTCCATTTGTTTTATGGTCACCAGCCAAAAGTCTTGGAGAATGGAAAGTCTCCTTTCATTATTAAGTTGTTGTGTGTACATATTGATGTGTTCATCTTAATATCTGGATTGGAATAGAGATAGTCCTTGACTTACATCCATTCATTTAGTGTCATTTCAAGTTACAATGGCACTGAAAAAAATAACTTACAACCAGTGCGTTACAGTAAACCCTATAATCACATGATTAAGATTCAGGCACTCATCAACCAGCATATAGAATTTCCATTATTTTTACTACTGGTTCACTCGTACGAATGCGCAGAAGCATCTGGGTGGATGGGCGGAGCCTCCAGCCCCTGCCATTACTGGTTCGCCCAATCCATCACATGTTTGCCATTTGCAAACTTCCCAGACAGTTTCCTACAAGCAAAGTCAATGGGGGAAATGGATTTGCTTAGTGAAAGCATGATTTGCTTAAAGACTATGGCAGAAAAGATCATACAATTGGACAGGATGCACTAAACAACTGCCTTGCTTAGCAATGAAAATTCTGGTCTCAATTGTCATCGTAAATTGAGGACTACCTATACACATATATTTTACAATCCTCAGGAATGAGGCTTGAGGTGTCTTCTGCCATTTTAAAAAGGGGGAAATCAACCCAAAAAAAGAAAATAGGATTCAAAGGCAGAATTGATTTCTATATTTTCCCATATAATTCTATGATCAACATTTGTTTTTCTCTTTCAAGCAAAGATTATGTACAAATAAGATATAATGTACTAGAAAAAGAATTTGCACCTTTTTTCAGCAATATAATTTAATTCCTAACCCTAAAAAAACCCTTCCAAAATGGAAAGTATTATTCAGTTCTACTTTCCCAGAACAACACACTAAGTGCAAATGAAGTGTGCTTAGGGTTAAGCAAAGAATGGTTCTTTTTAACCACTTGTCTTGATTTTAAAACCACTCTGGTTACATTTGCAGAAAAATTGAGAAAATGTTTCCCCAGGATATGTTGGTTCCCTCTTTGGAATATGGACGGTCTATACAAGTGGGATTTTGCTTAATGGTTCAGAAGTCACTGCAAGCACGCCGGTTTGATTGCCTTATTTTCAGCAGTGGCATATTTAATTGCAGAATGAAAAATTGCATTAACGATGTGGTTGTTTTTTTAGAACTGTTTAGTTTATGTTCATCTTCTCTCATTAATCATTAAAGTCTGAGTGGCAAATACACAGCAAGCAATAGTTTCTTTTTTTGCGATGTATCTTGTCAGTAATTCTGATTCGTTTGAGGGACTGAATCAGTTAGGAATCACCTTAAAAATACTTTCAAACATAGAACGGAGTTGGAAGAGACCTTGGAAGTCTTCTAGTCCAACCCCCTGCTTAGGCAGGAAACCCTACATCACTTCAGACAAATAGCTATCCAACATCTTCTTAAAAACTTCCAGTGTTGGGGCATTCACAACTTCTGGAGGGAAGCTGTTCCACTGATTTAATTGTTCTAACTGTCAGGAAATTTCTCCTCAGTTCTAAGTTGCTTCTCTCCTTGATTAGTTTCCACCCATTGCTTCTTGTCCTGCCAACAGGTGCTTTGAAGAATAGTTTGACTCCCTCTTCTTTGTGGCACCCCTGAGATATTGGAACACTGCTATCATGTCTCCCCTAGTCCTTCTTTTCATCAAACTAGACATGCCCAGTTCCAGCAATTGTTCTTCATGTTTTAGTCTCTAGTCCCCTAATCATATTTGTTGCTCTTCTCTGCACTCTTTCTAGAGTCTCCACACCTTTTTTACATTGTGGCGACCAAAACTGGATGCAGTATTCCAAGCGTGCATAATAATGTCAGATTTTGCAGTTTGATAGAGGAGAATAGTTGTAATTTAGTGTTGAAACTAATGATGCTACCTTGTTTGGGTAATGAATCTTCTGTAAAAAAAATAACCAAGCTCAGAGAGCACCAAGGATCTCTCATTTTGCAGTTCTAGTGGTACATAGAAAAAAGTAGAATTTCTAGGTATTCAGCTTGCAATGAACAATTTTACATCAAAAGGAACTTCTGTATTATAACAGTATTGTCATGTTTCAGTGTACTCATTATTTCCCCCCTCTGTGTGTGTGTGTGTGTGTGTGTAATTTTATTAAGGATTTTGATCACAAGATTAAAAATCTAATACAAGCCAAGAGAAAGAAGAATGGACAGAGTGTGAAAGATGCAAAGGAGAAGAAAAAAATAGGAAAAAGAAAGACAGAAAAATTGGGTGTTGGAAAAGACTTGAGAATGCAATATTATGGTTAGCCATAAAAGCAAATGAATTATTGAAGAAACCAATCCATACTTCTCACTTGGGGCACAAATGAAGAGATTCAAACTCTGACCTTTTTGTAGGATCCTAAGTGTTCTGCAGTGTTATTACCTAGTTTGGTAATGAAATATCTGCAAGGAAACAACTAAACTCAGAGAACACCAAGGAACCACAGTTCAACTCTGAGCTACAAATATTTTCTGCTGTCTAATATTTTTGGATGCATTCTATGAAGATGCAATCCCCATGAGAGATTCATAATGCTGGGAAGAAGGAAGGAAAGAGAAGAGGGCAACAAGGAGCAGGATGGATGATATAATTACAACATCAACGAATGCACCACTGAATCCTAAGAGGCTAAGCTGAGGACACATCATGATGGAGAAAGACAATGCAGTCACTAAAGAACTGACATTGATTTGATGTCGCATAACCAAACAATCACACATACTCACAAGCATGAATACACAATCTTTCAGAAATATAAAAAAGCTTACCACTGGATTAAAAAAAATGGCTGCAACTTCCCAGAGTCATTAAGACTTGAGTGAAGTAAAAATTGAATGAATGCTGAATGAATAAATAAGATGTCCTTTGATGTAAATATCATCATGAATTATTTTGACACCCCCCCCCCCATCCAATGAATACCCCTTCTTTATTGCAGTACAACATGGGCAATTTGGGGATCTGATTTCCATACATCTTAAAATCTGAGTAATATTGTCCTATCCTGTTTCCCTGAAAAGCCCTCAATTGGGCTTTTGAGTGCATGCGCTAAAATAAGCCCTCCCCTGAAAATAAGCCTTTCCTGAAAATATTGCAACACTGCAGCAGCCATGAGGTGACCATACTCTCTGCCTCCTGCACTTCAAAAATAATAAGACCTCCCCAAAAATAAGGCCAAGAGCTTATTTGAAGGTAAAAAGAAAATAATACCCTATCTTATTTTCAGGGTAACATGTTATTAGCTATGGCAAATCCTTGTTACCATAATGATAACACTGAATAGCCACTTCAACATGGTAGAATGAAAATTTATATGCCACCCATTTCACTGTTTGATTCTTAAAGCAGTCAAAAATGGAGACCGTGTGAAATGCCATTATTCTCTCTCTCTTTTTCTATTCCAGAGGAATATATGCACTGGGGATGAAAAGAAAATGAGCAGGGAAAGTCGTTTACAGGGGAAAGTACTACATTGCTACTGTATTCTCTCTGAAATTGTTGTTCTCAACTTTATACCATCCCTTTTAAAAACTCTTCTCGCTAAACAAAAGCCGCTGTCTGTTTTTTGTAATAACTTGATGTCTTACATTTGGTTTTTCTTCAACTGCCTCACCAAAGACATAAGACATTTGTTTATTTCTATTAACTGGGGGGAAAAAATCCTTTTACCATTTTGTAGCCCGGACTGATTTGTTGCCAAATCTAGTCATTTGGAGAATTGAAAACTACTGCTACTAAAAGCCTAAGCTTTTCTCTTAAATATAAAAATTGCCTGGCAGAAGAACACAGAGATTTTTCAGTTCTCTTATTTTAGAGGCCAATCCAGAATATTTGTTTAATTGAATAGATAAAGTTAACGTGCAGTTCCTCCAAATTTTAAAGTTTGGTCTTTCATATTTTCTCAGTCTTATCATTCAAACTTATTCCACTCTACAGAAGTTCATGCAAACACATTTCCAAATGTTTTTTATAATTTCCTGGTCTATTAGAGTATATTTATAATAATATATTTCCTAAACCAAGCTATTTCTATACGTTCTATAATTTTATTTTATTTTCCTGGCCAAGGTTTAAACAGTTTCTCCTGTTTTGTTCTCACATGCTTTTTAATATATATATTTTTCTTGATTTCCAAAAACTAAATTGGAATATGGGGTGCTAGAGTTAATTGAGGTTTTATTCTTTTGTTATAAACTACTACATGATTATTAGGGGAATTTATAGAAATAGTTATCTTAACTTTCACTTGAAGTTTGTTTAATGCTAGGAACTGCATCCTAATTTTTTTCAATTTCCCTAATTCCATTAATATAGTAACACTTCTGATAAAAGAACATATAATTTATATTGAAGATTGGTTATTTGAAATAACAGGATTTTTATCTTTTACCTGTAATTGTTTAATGAACTTCTTACTAAGCTGATAGAGAATGAACACAAATTCCTTAAGCCATTCTAGTAACACTTTATTAAAATCATAATTTAAACAACATAAGTAACATATGAATATATAAAGGCTATTTTGTGAAGTTGCTTGTTAAATATTTTTCAGTGCCAAACTTTGTTTGTTTGTTTGTTTGTTTGTTTGTTTGTTTGTTTGTTTGTTTATTTATTTATTTATTTATTTATTTATTTATTTATTTATTTATTTATTTATTAATGATGCTTAGTGAGACCAAGAAGGGCCTTTTCTGTGGTGGTTCCTTCCCTGTGGGATAATGTTCCCTGTGTTCCCTTCCCTGTGAAGATAAGATTAGCTCCCACCTTGGTACTCTTTTTAAACACTTGTTTGCCAGGGGCTGGTGGACCTCAAGGTAATACAGAGCTCATCAAATGGTTTATTTGGGGTTTTATAGTAAGCCTCACAGTGTCAGCGTTCCAAATATCATGCAAAATTAAATTAGAGTACAAGGCAGACCTATCCTTAAAGTTCCAATTTAATAAGACATACATGTTGGCACAAACTATGGAAATCTAAAAGTTTCCTGGGATTCCACCCAGTTGTAAGTTCATGATCTTATCACCACACCCATAAATCCATCACATGGTCCAATCTTCTTCACCCATGCTGGCATTTCCACCCATCTAGTTCCGGTCAGATGCAGAGGTGTGGAAACAAAAGATGCGATAATCCAAGTAATCTAATGGGGTCTTGTGAAACTCACACTTGGCAGCCGAAAGTTTTTTCAGGACTTGCTGTACCAGCTTCACGTGTTCTTCTAGGATTTCAGAGAAGATCAAGATGTCATCTAGATAAACAAGGACTCCATGGTTCAGGTGCTCTTGTAACACCTCATTTATGTACTGCATAAAGACTGTGGGTGCTCCTTGTAGCCCAAATGGCATCACTTTGTAAACTGCCAAGTGGGGGTGTTAAAAGTGGTCTTCCATTCATCTCCCTCTCTGATCTGTATGCGATAATACGCCTCTCTCAAGTCCAGCTTGGTGAAGATCTTGCCGTTTGCCAAGTGGTTCAACATATCTTTCATGAGGGGACGGGGATAAGTGTTCTTTTTGCATACCACATTCAAGGCTCGCAGGTCAACACAGAGATGAACCCCACCATCTTTCTTTTCTCTGAAGAGCACTGGGGCTGCTATTTTTGACTTCGCTGGCTCAATAAATCCCTGTTTCAAATTGATGTACTTCCTCAATTCAACCATCTCTTTGGGAGTCATGGAGTACAATTTTGGCTTCAGTAAGGTAACCTCAGGTATGAAGTCTATTGCGCAATCTGTGGGCTGGTGAGGGGGAAGATAGTTGCAATCTTCCTCACTGAACACCCCCACTAAGTCCCAGTAGTCTTTTGGTACCCTGTTGGATCCCTGGGGGTTTGGTGTCTGTTGCAGGTGCTGCTGGTTCCGGACAGTATGGGCTGTTGGGTTCAATCGTTCCTGGGTGGCCTTTTGGCTCCACTGGTAGTAAAGGGCCAAAGCCGATAATCAATTTTCTAACACCATTCTCCCACTTTATTGTAGGCACCCACTTGTCCAGCCATGCAAGTCTGAAGATAATTAATTCCTGCATTCTTGGAGCTACGATGAATCTGAGGAATTCATAGTGGCAGCCTATTATCAACTTTACCAACTCAGTAATTTTTGTGGCTGTGGCCCCTCCGATCAGTGTTCCACCCACTTACTCAAACTGAATGGGATGGTTTAGGGGTCTTGTGCATATACCTAGTTGCTCCACAATCAACATGCTGATTAAGCATCGGGTGCAGCCGGTGTCCCCAATTGCCTCAACTTCCCCTTCCACTTCCGTTTCTGGCACTTGGAGGTTGCATTTTATTGTAAAAGGGGGGATGGATGCACTAACCATTCAATTGTCTTTGGCATTTTCCTCCTCCAAGGCCTCCCCATTGGTAGGACTTTTTGTCACCTTAATTGGGGATCCTCTTCCGGAGGTTGTTGGCCCAGATGACTCTTCTGTGAAACCCTAGAAGAACACGTGAAGCTTTTAAATTTGGGATAATATCAGCGTTCCAAATATGCAAAATTAAATCAGATTCCAAGTTCCAATTTAATAAGACAGACATGTCCATACAAGCCATGGAATCCCTAATCTAAAAGCTTCCTGGGATCTTACCCAGTTGAAAGTTCATGATCTTATCCCTACACCCATAAATCCATCACATGGTCCAATCTTCTTTGCCCATGCTGGCATTTCCACCCATCTAGTTCTGATCAAATGCAGAGGTGCGGAGACAAAAGATGGGCTGAGGGGCTGGCCTACAGGGGCTACTTGGGCTTCTAGAAAGGAATGACAAAAAAACACATTCCACAATTCTACTCCTTTCTATCCCGCCTCCCAATTACTACACTAATGAAACAGCATAATGAAATAATAGAGAGCGTGGCAGGCCAAAGATCCTAAAAGGAATATAACCGTAGGCCTGACGCACAGAGTCTCCATGAGTGAGTTGGTATAGTGGCATGATAAATTTTCTAAATAAATAACTCATGATCATTATATTTGTTTTTTATTTATTATTTTGTCAAACATGTACGAGATAACAAGTATAACTGTAAACATATACATGAATCCAGGTAATGGGTACAAATGGAGACAGTAGGACAGGAATGGCAGGCATGCTGGTGTGCTTATGCCCGCCCCCTTTATGGACTTCTTAAGAAAGGGGTGAGGTCCACACTAGACAGTTTAAGGTTAAAGTTATGGGGGTTTGAGGATGTAACAACAGGGTTGGGTAGTGCATCCAGATATTGACCACTCTGTTGCTGAGGTCACATTTTCTGCAATTGAGTTTGGAGTGGTTTGTCTTGAGTTTGAATCTATTGTGTGGTCGTGTATTATTGCGGTTGAAGCTGAATAGTCATTGACAGGTAGGATGTTGTAGCAGACAATTTTGTGTGAAGTGTAGCTGAGGAAGAACGAGGCAGGAGGCTCCTGAGGTAAGTTAACAGCTCTTTATTAGAACAGACAGAACAGTAGACAGGCTAGCAGTAGATCGGGACTCCGCCCTGCTTGACAGCTATTTATACGATGCTGTCAAGCAGGGAGGCCAATAGGCAAGTGTCAGCCATGCCGTGCTCAGCCATGCCGCGCCTTAGCCAATCAAGTGCGGCCTGGCTGTTGCTGGCTGTCAGTCGTAGCCTGGAGGACTAAAACACCTCTTCTCCCCCAGCGAGGGTGCATGCGTCAACATGGCGCAGGTGTACTCATGAAGGTAGGCGGGATGGTGGTGGACACGCCGAGAACACCTCAGTTCAAGAGGCAGCGCTGGAGAGGTAAGACGTCCCTGTAGCAGCTCCTCCCCAGAGGGAGTGGAGCTCCAGGTGATGTCACGGAGGCCTAGTCCGGATGGTGGAATCTCAGGAAGAGGTAGGCCAGGCAGTGGGGGCGTGGCCTGAACAGGCGGGGAATTACAAACTGGCTGGCAGGCGGCAAGGGGGTTGGGAAGACCTGGTAGCGGAAAACCTAAACTGGAGGAACTGGGAATTGTGGGAACGGCTTGAGCCTGTGAAACAGGTTGCTGGAACACAGTAACTGGGCAGGGGAGGCCTAACTCGTGGAAGTCCTCATGTGGAACGGAGACTGCGAACTGCGAAGGGCCTGGGGCTGGCTGCAAGGCAACGGTAGCCAGCCTCTGCGTGTCGGATGGAGTCGCCTCTGGAGGGTGGCGGTGCCTCAGTTGGCCCACATGGCACCACCACTCGATGCCATCGGGTAGGTGGACCCTGTAGGAACAGGGACCAGTTATTTCGGTGATGGTGGCAGGCATCCACCGAGGGTCCCCAGAGTAGTTCCTGGACCAGACCAAGTCACCCACCCGGAAGGAACGGGAAGGGGCCCCCAGGTTGCCAGGCTGTTCCCCTGAATAGAGAGGGTGCAATCTATCCAGGGTAGGCTGCAGGCGCAGGCTCCGCAGGGCTTTTACGCATGATGGGGCAAGGAGTGGAGTGCTGGGCCATAAGGTAAGCAGCCACCCTTGCCGGCCAGTCGCCACGGTCCATGCGGCCCAAAGCATCCTTGGCCAATCGGACCACCCTCTCCACCCGGCCATTGCTGGCTGGATGGTAAGGGGCTACTGGCATGTGGCAGATCCCCTGGGTGGCCAGGAAGGCCTGGAACGTCATGGGTGAGAATTGCGGGCCATTGTCAGACACCACAACGTCCGGCAAGCTGTGGGTGGCGAAAAGTCACCACAAGGCCCACACCGTACCCTCAGCAGTGGTGGAGGACATGAAGACCAACTCCATCCAGCGAGAGAAGGCATCCACGACCACCAGAAATACCTGGCTGTGGAAGGGACCTGCAAAATCGAGATGTAGCCGGGACCAAGGCCCCCTAGGCAACTCCCACTCCCGGGAGGGTGAGGAGGGGAGAGCAGGGCGGGACACTTGGCAGGGCACACACCTCCCTACCCAGCCCTCAATCTCGTCATCCAGGCGGGGCCACCAGACGTAACTCCGGGCCAGCACCTTCATGTGTGCGACTCCGGGGTGGTCCACATGGAGATGGGAGAGGACCTAGGGCCGGAGGGAGGGGGGAATGACCACTCTATCGCCCCACAGCAGGCACCCACAGTGCAGGGACAGCTCCAACTGACATGTCTTAAAGGGGCGGAACTCCTGAGAGACTCCCCCTGCAGGCCAGCCCCTCAGGATCCATGCCATGACTTGTGAAAGGACAGGGTCAGCTTCAGAGTGGGCGGCCACGTTAGTGGCTGACAGAGGAAGGTCCAAATCTGCAATGGACAGGACCGAGAGACATGGGACCAGGTGTGGGTCAGTGCAGGGGAGGGGGCATCAGCGTGCCCCAGCTGCTTGCCAGGATGGTATCTCAGCATATAGGAGTACGCTGCAAGAAACTCCGTGCAGTGAGTCATCCTGGGACACAGGATAGATGGGGTCAGCCTATCACACTGGCCAGAAGCCCAAGGAGAAGCTTGTTGTCAGTGTAGAGAGTAAAGTGCCGACCTTACAGATAGCCATGGAATTTTTTAATCCCGTATACCGCAGCCAGAGCCTCCTTGTCAATCTGGCTGTAGTTCCTCTCAGCCAAGGAGAGTGTCTGGGAATAAAAAGCCACAGGGGCCTCTGAGCTATTAGGGGCGACATGGCTCAGAACAGCCCCCAGACCAACGGGGGAGGCGTCACATGCTAACATCAGTGGCATCTTGTCACCGTATTGAACTAAGACTGCCTCTGACGTCAGCATGGCTTTGACAGCTGCGAATGCATGCGCTTCATGGCTGCCCCAGCGCCAGGCCACAGATTGGTTGAGCAACCGATGCAGCGGCTCGGCTAGTGACGCCTTGTGAGGCAAGAAAGGCGCGTAGAAATCTAAAAGGCCAAGGAACGCTTGCATTGTGTACTATGCTTCGATCAAACCATAGGCTGGCGTAGTTCTAGGTTGTCCAAGCCCAAGATTCTAAGCCTGGTGGCATAAGGTATTCTATTATGAGCAGAAGAGTGGAGTACTCTTCTCGTGAAATATCTCTGGACTCGTTCAATTGTATTAATGTCTGATATACAGTGTAGATTCCACTTGATCATAATCACCTTTGATTTCTTTATTGCTGAAATAATTGTACAGATTGCTGCATTTGGGAAAAATGTTATTGTATACTTATTCCCGTTTAGTACATTTACTATTATATTTATACTGATCTAAATGCAGTGTTAATGTTGATCATCTTTGAGTAATTCTAGGATTCTTTCAAGGCATTCTTTTGATGATTGCTGAAAAGAATGTCCTTGCTAAGTTTCTGGTTTTGTGTTGCACAAGTGATTAGTAAATTGAAATGAAACACTGACCAAAGTTTTCAAGAAAACTCTATTGCTTGTGTCTGAATATGTTTTATATCATTTTTTAGAAGTGCATCTGAACTCTGGTGCACTCTTCCAAGTTAGGCTAACCTAATGCCATCTTTATGATATTGTAAATTCCATTTGAAGATCCCTTTACTTATCATGGGTAATTATGTGCAAAATGAATGTGTTTTAACATTTCACTTTTCCTTTAAAATCAGCAGGTCTGAGTCTTCCATTGATGGCTTAAGTCAGTAGTTCCCAACGTGAGGCCCATGCCCCACAGGGGAAAAATTAATGGGGCAATTTGAAAACGAGCTATTAACTGGATTTTTGAAAGCCCACTAATTGTTCATTATATTTCTGATGAAACAGCTGTGTTTCATTTACCTATTGTTGTCTTGAATGTGCATTTCCTAGGGCCTGGTCTGAAAAGAATATCCCAGCTGGGGCGGGGAGGGAGCAACTACCAGTCAATCAGATGTGTTCCCACTAAGGATCAAGGACTGGCAGAGTCTCCCTCTCTCTCTTTCCTGTGGGCTTTGCTGCTGGAGGGGTTTGCAGAGACAGCTGCTCTGTGGGGAGACATGCGTAGGCCTTGCCAGACCTGTGTGATTCACCTCTACCTACTGAACTACCAAAGCATTTCCTCACTAAGCTGCAGGTTCAAACTGAGTGGGCGAGTAGTGGACAAGTCATAGATTATAACCCCCCTTTCATTCATGACAATCTTATTATTCATAAATTAAACTAAGATTTTTTAAAAAATTTGCTTCTTTCTGTGCCATCTTTTTTTAATAGTTATTTCTTTTAATAATTTGCATAATTTAATAAGTTTTTCTCACATTTATTTCTTTAATCACAAACCCTATGCTTAAAATGAGTAGTTCAAGCAAGAAAAAATCTTGTCAGTATTCACAAGAATTTTTAAAACTTGGCTTCATTCCGGCTATCCATAATGAATGGTCATCTTTCTGCCTCTTAAGCCAACAATGCTTGACCAACTAATCAATGAATGAGGTTGTCTTGAGGCACATTTGAAGGCGAAACATAGTGTGTACATAAAATTCAGATTTAAATTACTTCAAAGTCTTTAAAGGAGAAATTTGAAAAAAGATCAACAATAAAGTCTGCACAAACTGTGACTGTTAGTCCTACTCTTGAGGGTAGTTATGAAATTTCTTTACTCATTGCTAAATCTGGGGAAAAAATCATACTATAGGAGAGGATTTAATTAACCCATCAACATCAGCATTTCTTAAAGCAGTTCTGTAAAAATATGACAAAAATGTGAAATCCATGTTACTCAGTAACAATACTGTTAGCAGAATAATAGATGAAATGAGTGAAGATATTGAAACACAACTTGTTGAAAAGCTGAAATCAAGAAAATTCCCAATGCAAATAGATGAGTCAACTCTGAGAGACAATGAGGCTGATTTGCTAACCTATGCAAGATATATTGATTAAGATGAATCTGCTGAAGAAATATTATTTTGCAAATCATTAGAGACCACTACAACCGCTAACGCAGGGGTGGGTTTCAAAAATTGTTCGAATCTACTCTGTGGGCATGGCCTCCTTTTTGAGAGTAGCTTGCCGCCCATGTGACCAGATGGGAGTGGCTTGCTGCCCATGTGACCAGATGGGAGTGGCCAAGACGATGTTATTACTAGATATTACTAATTACTAGATATTATTAATATTACTATATCATTATTAATGCGTAGATAACTGCGGGACATTACACACCCACACAAACTATGACAGTGCCAGGAAAACACCAAAAAATAAGAATCCCCCCCAAAAGATTGCCAATGAAACCAGTTTTTTTTCCCTAAGCCTAAGGACAGGAAAGACAAAGTCACTGGAATAAAAACCATCAAGGCAATGTGGAAAATTATAAAGGACAGGCGCTCACAGAACCACCAATCACCTCAGAATTACCTAAACAATGAGGGTGAAACACACTAAATCTGGCAAAGCTGCCTTGCAAGAAACCTGGCTTGCCCATAGAAAAGCAGCCACTTTGAGACACATAAACCTGGTTTGAACACTTAAAAGCAACATATTGCATCACAAAGAAAACATTTGCAAAAAGGAATAACATTTCTTGTAGTAAATATATTTTATAAACAATAAAAAAATAAAATTCCCCCCAAAATAATTTAAAAGGTATTCTATAAATAAAAGAAATCCTTAAAAACCATTGTTAAGTATTACACCAGCAATAATTTACACTGTAACAATTTTAAGTTATTGTACTAGCCATAGTATACTGTAACCATTAGTTCAATCCACCAGCAATAATTTATACTGTAAC
Organism: Thamnophis elegans; assembly: GCF_009769535.1. Classification (NCBI taxonomy): domain Eukaryota; kingdom Metazoa; phylum Chordata; class Lepidosauria; order Squamata; family Natricidae; genus Thamnophis; species Thamnophis elegans. The sequence continues at coordinate 18,075,241 of NC_045558.1, read as the reverse complement.
CATTTCAAACTATTCCACACACAATAACTTAAAATGAGACCATTAATAGTATTCCATACACAATAAATTACAATAAAAATATTATAAAAAATTCTATGCACAATACATTTCAAAGTATTGAGTGTAGAATATTTTAAAATGGTTTATTTTAATTTATTTTGGATAGAATCTTTTTTTTAAATTTAAAAAAAGATTCTATCCAGAATAAATTGAAGTAAACCATTTAAAAAAAATTTTACACTCAATACTTTTAAGTAAAACTATTATAAAAAATTCTACGCACAATACACTTCAGAGTATTGAATATAGAATTTTAAAAAATGGTTTATTTTAATTTATTTTGGATAGAATCTTTTTTTAAATAGTCTAAGACAATTTAAAAAAATAATCCACACAAAATAAATTGAAGTAAATCATTTTAAAATATTCTACATTCAATACTTTTAAGTAAAACTGTTTTAAAAAATTATGTGCATTAAATAAAATATTATTTTAAAATACATTAAAAAAATAAAAGATCACTTATCAGCAGGCAGAATCAGCAGCACTCCTATGCGATGGATGGATCCTTGTCACAATGGATGGAAGCAACAGGAAGCAGGCAGACAGCAGTAACAGGTAAGACACTGGACCCTCAGACAAGGCTAGGGTCACTAAGCAGGTCGCCTGGCAGGCTTAGGCAGCCAGGCGAGGCTGGAGAGCGGGGGGCTGGGGGCTTCCCTTGTGAAAGGTAGGCTGCCTTCACCACCAGACCACGGCTTTTCCGAGGGAAGGGCTGGAGGCCTTCCCTTGCAAAAGCTAGGCCGCCCCCACCCGCCTTCGGCCGCATAGCATACACAGAAGGCAAAGGCCAAAGGGAATTTTCAAATAGAGGTCAAGCACAAAAAAAGCTTTGCTTCACCTCCAGCCCGCTCACTGATTGGCTGGACTCCAGCCAATCAGTGAGCGGCAGGCTGGGCTTAGTGCGGATGGGCAGGGGAGTGAGCAAGCGAGCTGCGGATGGGTGGGGGAGCGAGCGAGAGAGCTGCGACGTACCGGCAAAAGGGCGCTTTGCAGCGACAGGGGCCAGGATTGGTACCAGCGTTCCCGGAAGTTAATTATTTCCAGGTTCACTGACCAACCAGTACGCGCAAACCGGGGCGAACCGGGAGGAACCCACCCCTGCGCTACCGATATATAATAAGCTACAAAATTACCTAGATGTCAATAATATATCAATGGGAAACACAACATCTTGTGCTGCAGCTGCTGCTGCTGTTATGATGGGCAAGAAAAATGGCTGCTTAAATTTGATGAAAGATGAGAATCCAGAAATGCTTCTCATGCACCATGTTATTCATAGAGAGAGCTTCAAAAATATTTCTCCTGTTCTTAATGAGGTACTAAAATCAGTTATAAAATGTATCAATGCTATCAAAGCTAATGCCAAATGTGAGCGTCTCTTCAAGCAACTTTGTGAAGATAAAAATGCAGACCATGTGACACCTGTACTTTACACTGAGGTAAGGTGGCTCTCAAAGGGAAATTGTTTGAAAAGATTCATGGAACTATTTGATGTTCTTAGTGACTTTTTAAGTGACAAGTCTGAAATGAAGAAGCTGCTAACCTTTGATGGTAAAGCATTTGCGAGTTATTTAGCAGATATGTTTGAAAAACTGGATATGTTGAATAAACAATTTCAAGGGACAAATAAAACACTTGTTGATGCTAAGGCGAAGATATTTGGCTTCATTACATTTATAGAGTTATGTCAAAAAAATGTTTTTGACAAAACTTTTGACATGTTTCATTGGCTAAAAAAAAAGGTGAGGTGACTGATGCTGCTGTACTTGTCATTGTGGATCATCTGAAAATATTGGCCTCTGATTTGAAAGAAATATTTTCTGATTTAAAACAAATTGATTTTCTAACATGGGCAGTTCAGCGAGGCCTGGTGGATCTATCTGATGTTTCAATGCAGTACCAAGAAGAACTCTCAGAAATGCAAAATGATTATTCATTTAAAACTTTATTCAATATGAAAGGAGCGATGGCATGGCTTTATGATGAGATAGGAACTAAATACCCAAATTCAACCTACTTTGCAAGAAAACTGCTGTTACCGTTCCTATCTTCATATTAAGCTGAATGTGGCTTTAGTGCTGTAAATAAACAGTAAACACTAACAGACTTGGGACTTTGGAGGTCATCTAGTCCAACCCCCTGCTCATGTAGGAGACCCGTATTAGGGATTCGAACCGCCGAACTGCCGACCTTTCTGATAGACAAGGCTTAGTGTTTTAGCCACTGAGCCATCTAGTCAAATCAGATTATTTCCTACTGAAGAAAAGAAATCGACTGGTTATCATTGAGCGAGGAGAATGAAGCTGACTAAATTGGAGCCTAATATAAAATCTCTCTGCAGCAGGCATCAAGCACAAGGATCTCACTAACTCAAGTAGACTAAAGCTGCAATCCTACAACATTTTCCTGGGAGTAAGCCCCATTGAAGACAATGGTACCTACTTCTGAGTAGACATGCATAGGATTGCATTGTAAATATGACCTTGAGGTGAGGTCAAATTGTATTTGGTATTTGTTAAGTATCTTTATTTTAATATGTATAATAATTAATATGATCAAAGTATTACAGAAAAAGCTTTCATTAAAATTATTTTATAGCCCTTCATGCTATTATTTTTTAAGTTTCTACTCTCTTTTATTTTTCTCTTTCACGGATGCCATATTCTTTGGAACCTTGTTTAAATCAAGCTAATGGCCTTTTAGGCTTCCTCCATGTGAATAGAAGTTCACTTTTTGAATAGTAAGAATTATATGTCACAGGGGAGGGGCATCAGGATTTTAGATATGTTTTTAGAGATGGGGCATGGCCAAAAATGGTTGGGAACCACAGGCTTAAGTACAAGCCAGAACAGGAAGTGAGAATCTTAGAGAATTAAGGGTGAATTTGATAGAAGAAAAAGAAAAAGCCACGGCATTTGTAGAGCATAAATAATTATCAAACAGAACTAGCTGCATTCAAAGCCTTCCAAATTGTTTTATTACACAACAAACTAAAATATTAATAACTAGTTGATAACCTGTCATTGCCCAAGTATTTATTTATAGGGGAAAATGTCTAGACCAAATGTATTTTCTAATGCTGGATTTCCCTCTTACCGGAGAGAGCTCCCTTGTAGAGTACAATGAAGCCATTACCATGGTAACTCCTCTGCACTGTACAGCAGTGACGTGCGGTGAAGAATACTGTTGGTTGCTTCTCGCCGCTGCCGCGCTCTGCCGCCTCGCCCCCCGCCTCCTCCGTCCCCGCTGACATTCTTGGGAGCAGGTCGGGTGGCTGGCTGGCTGGCTGGCTGGCTGGGAGGAGAAGAGCGGTTTGTCTTTGTGCCGGCTGGCCGGCCAGGCAGGGAGCAGGTCGGGTGGGGGTGAGTGCTGGCTGGCTGGGGAGGGACTCACCACTCTTCTCCCAGCCAGCCAGCCACCCACCCCCACCTGACAAGGGCTCACCGCTCTTCTCCTCCTCCTCCTCCTCCTCCTCCTCGTCCTCCCCGCTCGGTGCTGGGCTGGCTGCTGAAGAAATGGCGGCTAGTGGTCAAAGAAAAACCTCTCCAGAATCACCCTTGCACTTGCGCAGTCGCTCAAGTGCAAGACATGATTCGCTGCTCCCAGATCAGGAGGCGGGAGAATCAGTGCCTCTTTTGCATATTAAATCTTTTGCTTTTTAACTCCGCCTTAACTTTTAAAAGGCGAAAAATTCCTTAAGCAAAAGAGGCGCCGAGTTCTCTCGCCTCCTGCTAGTTAACACTGAGAGCAGACACCAAGCCACTGTGACTTGAAATCTGGTAGCAACTATCCTGGCTTTAATTCATTAAAAAAAAAAAATTAAAACTCTTTCCTTTCTCTCAGGAGACTGGGGAGGCTCCGCCTCCCTTGCCTCTAGTGACTGCACGTCCCTGCTGTACAGTAGAAGCCATTTTATGGCAGCATAGTAGAAGCCATTTTAAGGCACAAAAACACACACACACCCAAGGGTTTTTAGGTGTGTCTTACCCCTACAGTATTTTTTTTTCCAGAGAACAAGTCATCTGTGCACCAAGTTTGGCTGAAATTGCTCAAGGCGTTCCAGAGTTATGCTGGAACACACACACACACACACACACACACACACACACAGATACATACATACATACATACATACATACATACATACAATTTCACTCAGATGAAAAATGAAAAATGAGCAGAAAATGAAGATTTTAGCATCTTCTTTACTGTGAAAAGCAGTTCAGCTTTTATAAACACCTATCTTTTCTCCTGCGTCTTGGGTCTCATCTAAACAGCTTTTTTGCTCCACTTTGGGGCTGCTTGTGCTTGAGGTTATGTCCTCATATTGGAGCGACCATCACTTTACTGGCCTACCAATGAGGTAGACAGAAACTGTTTGAACCAGCAAAAAGTTTCCCACAGAAGAGCAAGAGAAAAGACCCATTTCATCTAACTTGGAGGAAAAGTCTTCAGAGGGTTAGCAACTTGCTGGATTCTAATTGACTTGGTCTATGTTCTGCAGATTGCTGTGTTCCATGCCCCTATAGCTATTTACTCCTTAGTTGTCTGCTTTGGTCAGGAGACTTTCAACCTTGTGAAAAATCAAATGCAGACCTCCGATGAGATTGTTTTTCCCATCTCTATCCAAATTGTAAAGAAACAAAATTTGATGGAATTGACACCAAGCATGGGCGCTTCCCTAGCGTCCTTTCAATGAATGGAAAGCACATTGAGGAGGGTTTGTTGATAAATCCTTAGTTACTTTCTAAACATAGGCAATGACTAAGAAACAAACACTAAAAAATCTGCTTGCTGTTAGGCAGGTCCCTTTCTTTGCCTGTGGCATGCTGCTATATACTGTAAATAAATCTATGGGTAATACATAAGTTATGGAATTCCCAGTTATTGAACTGAGATCCTGTTAAAAATGAATGATCAGTGGGACATTCATGCAATGTCAATGATCTTGAGAAAGAACATTTTAATTTCCCTGAGTGCTTCAGAGTAGCCTTCACCAACAAGGTAGCCATATCTGTTAGACGTCACTTCATGGAAGTGATAGGAGTGGAAGGTTAATATTGTTGGAGGACATCAAGCAAGTGCAAGCTGCCCCAGAGAGATCATGTTGATGTCCTTGGAACAATATAAAAATTAGCAAGGCAGGGAAAAGTGTCAAAGCAGTGCTTCTGAAACCACTCATATTGTTTCCCCATATATTATGGGCACAAAGTCCCCACTGAATATTTATGTAGATGTGTGTGCTAGGTAAGATAGGAGCACTCTTCTATAGATTGCATTACCAGGAGAAAAAAAGGAGTTTAGAATGAAGTCATAAGTAACATTCTGAGCCACGTCTCCATAAGGACATATTGGGGAAAAGTTTCCTGGATTTTGTCCTTCTGCTGCCTCAGCTAGATCTATACCATTGCCAGACTAGATATTTCTCATTTGGATTAATTATTGGACTTTCTGTCAGTGCACAGAAACAACAAATTGTTCCAATCCTGAGTAGTTTTTAGGCAGTCATTTGTTGATAGACATATTTTGTTGTTGTTAGTTGCAAAGTCATATCCAACCCACTCATGACCCCATGGACAACAGGCCTTCTCCAGGCCTTCCTGTCCTCTACTATCCTGTGGAGTCAATTCAAGCTTAAGCCTACTGCTTCAGTGACTTCATCCAGCCACCTCATTCTCTGTCACCCCATTCTTCTTTCACCCTCAATCATTCCCAGCATTAGGGTCTTCTCCAGTGAGTCTTTCCTTCTCATTAGGAGGCCAAAGTACTTGAGTTTCTTCTTCAGGAACTGGCCTTCTAAAAAGCAGTCAGGGATGATCTCCTCTAGGACTGACCTGTTTGGTTGTCTTATAGTCCAAGGGACTTGCAGGAGTCTTCTCCAGCACCATAGTTCAAAGGCCTCCATTCTTTGGAGCTTAGCCTTTCTTATGGTCCAACTTTCACAGTCATACATTGCAACTGGGAAAACCATAGCTTTGACTATATGCACTTTTGTTCAGGTTAAATATTTTAAAAAGGCCCATTAATCTCTTAATTGAACCAGGCAGGATGCACATTAAAAGGACAATTCATAAGGCAACCTGGTTGCATCTGCTATAGGTGAGATGCTCATTATTTCCTAGAAGAAATGGTGCCTCTGAAAATGCCCATCTCTGAGACCCTACATGTTCCTAAAGGATATTCAGATGGGAGACTATCTTTAAAAAATAGGTTAGGAATACATACTCTGTCAGAGTATCCTCCATCTTTATAACCTCCAGGTGCAGAATTTACTAAGATGTGAGTCAATTAAACTCAGATAAAGGTTTATTCTGCACAGGCAAAAAGACGCACTTTGGGATGGATGCAGAGGAAGAGAATATCTTTAGATATCATGTTGGGGTTCCTCTGGATAAAACCTATGTGCAAATTGGTGTTTGGACAACAAGGGACCCAAACTATCGACATTGGAATGTTTTCCATCATCTAACGATATAGTTGCCATTCATTGGGTTTTTTTTGCTCTTATGCTATTGATGGAAAGGTACAGTCTTAATGTCTTGTTACTGAGCTATAGAATGGGCAAAGCTCAGTAAAAGCTCTTGGGCAAAGTTTGAGCAGAAAAAAAATGCCTTGCCAGAAAAAAAATAGATAATTCCCTTCCTTTGGCAAGGTGCCTTCCCTATATCAAACTGGGTCACCTCGAAATGATGAATATCACTGGTTCATTTAAATGTGTGCATCCACAGCAGGGATTTTTTTTTTTTTTGGTCTAGATACAACAGATAACTGTGACAGATGTTTCCTTGCATGGTGGGAGGAGACAATTTGCTTTCAGTGCTTTTTAGGCTGGACAATTTGTTGCTGAGCTTATTCCTCTGAAAGAGAGAGAAAGAGAAAGAGCTACCAGAAAGAGTCTCATCCTGAAAGTAAAAGGTGAGCAGATAGACAAACATTAAGCATCTCTAGTTGATTGTTTAGAAGTTTGGACTTGCTTCACTTAGGAAGATAAATTTCTCCTGTTAAGTAATATTACTGCTAAAAGTCTAGCTTTTATTTTGTTCTTCAATTTCAACTTGTTTATTTGTTTTTGTTTTGGCAGAGGTTTAAGTAAGTATATGCCCGAAATCAATGTTGTTTGCTTGATTTTCAGATTTTAACAAATTTTGCTCCCTGTAAGGAAGAGTTATATTTTCCAAAGATGTCTCATTTCTCTGCCAGTTTTGCTTACTTTGTGTCATTACTCCTCTCAAAAGCCAGCTTTAGTGTTTTATTTTTAATGTTTCTTCTCCCTCGTCTCATTTAGACTGCTGCATCTCATTCTTCCCATAGAAAAAAGTGCTCGTAGAAATGACTTCCACTATGAAATACTGGAACGCATTTGGCTTTTACTTCATTGTTCTCAACTATAATGTGACCATCGTAGGTAAGTATTTAGAAATTTGCATTTGGGTTTAATTGTTTTATTTTTGGGAAACTTTATTCAGCGTTGTGGGAAGGGAACTGGTTTGCGAACCAGATGAAATGAAATGTTCAGAAACAAAACGAATCAGAATTTTGCACACGTTTCCCCAAAAATGGGATCATAAATAACTGGTGTGGAAGCAAAGCGGCAAAAAGTTTTGAGTCAAACTTTTACAGCAAAAGAAAATGAGTTTATTAGTCTTGCAGGACAAACTAATATTATTCTGTTAAGTAATAATTAGTCACAAATACAAATGAATATGATCAGAACGCCTCCTAAAGTACTTAATCATCAACAATTTCCCGCGAAGTAGCATATAATTAATAGATTTAGTTTTGGCAAGAGCAATGGAAGAAAAAAATTGGAAGACTCAGGCAAAAGGAAGACACATCCATCTTTGTCCAGCAGTGATAGCCTTAAAATCAAGCATTGTTCAGCGGTCTTAAAAAATGAGACTGTTTTTACAAAAGCAGTCATTGAAATGTTCAGGTATTGCTGTTTTATATATTGTCTGCTTTTTTCTTTCCCTTGTCTATTGGCAGACTCAATAGTTTAGATTTACATTATTTAACTTATTTCCCGATTTGATCCCCTTTAAATCTATGATCACTGTAATGGATAAATCACATCAGTCATTTGATTTATGGAAAAACTGAAAAAGCACATTGTCAGTACTATATTATATTCAGCATTTATTCCTAAAAATTAAGGTTTTCTGGAATAATACTAAGATTGAAAAGAAGAGACTTTCTAACCATACATTATTTACAATATACCATTTGATAGTGAAGAAAAAGAGGGAAAAGCTTGGATTTTATGTTCCTATGGGAAACAATGAAATATGCATAATGACCATTGAGAATATAGCTTCTTTTGAATTGGGCTTGATTCCTGGCAACTTTATAAACACATCCATGGAAAACTGAAGAAATCTATTCTTCTGATATTTATCTGTTTACTACCCAGTCTAGTCTATAAACTTGGAATTTTCTTTGTGTCTCCCATCCAAGTAAAAACCCAGTCTAACTCTGCTTAGCTTCTGAGCCCAGGCTGGACTCAGGATATAATTTTTGTCCTTCTTTGATACAAAATTTGAATCCAAAATGAATTAATGAAAGATTTTGAAAAGATGGATGGGACTACTTCTTCACTCAATGCAAACAACTGATGGAGCTGACTAATACAAAATGTATCCAAAATTGGTGTGATATAGATAAATAAATATATTGATATATGAGATATAAATAGGTGAGGACAACCAGGTTTATAAATGACTTGAAAACCAAATCCTGTAAGAAAATAGCTTAAGCTGGTTGAATGTGTTTAATTAGAAAACAGAATAGTAAGTGAACATATAATATAGCAATCTTTGAAGATTAACTGAGAAGAAATTTACATCCTATTACGCTGATAAACGGATCTAGAACACTGGGTGGAAATTGCAATGAATTTTGAGTGTGGCTAAATGTTAAAATTTCCTAACAATGTAGGCCATTAAGTCAACAGGTTTCCTCAAAAGAGTGTGCTTTAATAGGTAGCCATTTCTCAGCTAACATGTGGAGAGTCCACAATCTGTTCAGCATGCTAGCCATTTTACTTAAAGAGTTTGAAAAAGAGACTAGATGTATGCATTGAAGATCAAGTTATTTATTGTAATAATTTATGTAGCTTCCATTTTATAGACATGTGTATTCCCAAGTTGGCCAAAATGTATAATGTTATGCACTGTGAAAAAACGACTCATTTTTATGAGCATCCTCTGATGGAAATTTGACTATTTCTACAGCTTGCCAATGCGATTGATAAGCAGTTTTTGTAATCCTTACATGCATAGGATTAAAGTATGATCACTATTAGAAATTATTCTCAACCAGACTAGTCAACGTCTGGATGTTAGTGATTGGTCGTCCTTCTTTCTTTCCAGGAAAGATTTGGTTAATCTACATGATCCTGATGAGACTGATGGTGATCTTGTTTGGGGCCTACCCTGTCTATGACGATGAATTGACAGCTCTCGTCTGCAATACTGAAGAGCCAGGATGCGCAAGCATGTGCTATGATGCTTTCATCACAATCTCTCAAGTTCGCTTCTGGTTTTTTGAGTTTATGTCTGTCCTGATCCCTATTGCAGTGTTTATCATGTGTATCTTGCACAGTGTGGTCAAGCAAGTGGTGAAGATCTATTCTTTCCCTTGCACTTATTGCAAGCAGACAAAAATATCCACCGTCTTCAGTGGTGCACAAACCATCTTCAATGATGCAGAAAAGAGCAGAATCTCTTGTGCTGCCCATGAATTGACAATTCCTGATTTCTCACGGGCCTATGCAATTCATCTATTTGTGAGGCTGATGATAGAAGTGGGTTTCAGAATTAGCAGTTATTGTTTGTTTGGTTTCTTCGTTCAGAAATTATACAGTTGTACCGACGAATCTTGCTCAAGTAAAGTAACCTGCTTTATCCCTAGGTCAACTGAAAAATCTACCATGATTATCTTACTGTGGATTGTCAGTGCTTTCTCCTTAATTCTTGGCCTGGTTGACCTCTTTGTGGCTATAAAAGATTGCAGGAGTAAGCGGCGTGGAGCCAGCATAGCAGAGCTAAGCAGGAGCCGCCTGCACCGAGAACCAAGACCGAGCAGAGATCTGTTCAGCCTGAGAAGTGTCGCCGTGGCTGAGGATTGTAGCACTCTTCCCAAGAAAACCTACAAGAAGGAACAGCACCCTGCAAAAGATCTCAGTTGCTGAAATCCTAAATCTGCATTGAGCTGAGAAAGCCATGCATGCATTATCCTTTCATTTACAAACCATATATAACTTTTTGCAGCATTTAACTCTTGCTTATTTAGAAAGGTCCACTTTATAGAAAAAAAAGGGAGCTGGGTGACCCTAACTCTCTCTTCCCTCACTTAGACAGTGTTCTTCAACCTAGGCACCTTAAAGAGGTATAAACTTCACATTTCTCCAGCCAGCCAGACAGCCAGCCTTCCGTTTCAGACTATTTTTTTAAAAAAGAAGATTGTGCCATACAGTATAGGCAATTGATTTTTGAGAGAGGGTGGAGAGCTAAAAAATATATATGAAAGTCTTGACTTTTGGAAACAACACGCTCTCTTGGAGCACTTATATAAACTTTTACTTAGATAGGATCCAGAATAAGACAGAATAACCCAAAAACACGATGATCAAATTGATGCAATGTTTTAAAGAAACAGTTGTCGCACAACAATGAGGAAAAATATGGCATGGTCTATAAGATATACATCAAATTATAACTTAAAATAAAATAGGTACAACATATCCTACCAATGGTATACAGTTCCATTAATAATATTTAAGATAAACAGTTAATACAGTAGTAAATTTTGGAAACAGAAGGACTGTTTTTAATAGAGATGTAAAAATCCCACAAAGTACTGAAAAGATATACCTAGTACAATGCCAAAAAAATAATAATTGGAATTTAATTTGAAATGAAACCACAACTCTTGTTAGTAGCTATAATCTCACAAAAAAAATAGAAAATAAATTTTGCTCAGCATTGGAAGGAATATATAATTCTGATCATATCTAACTGAAATTTGAAGAACATGCAGCAATGGAGAATTAATATAAGAAAAGTTTAAGCAATTTTAAACAAGAACAGTTGCCAGACATACAATATAACATGCTGCGTGGCAAAAACCATCACAGTCTGCCATCTAAAATCAACAATTTGACACATTAGTAGATCTACAGAAGAGGGAAATTAGAAACCCTTTAGTTCTTTTTCTATTAAATTTCCCCCTTTAAATATTAATTTTTAGTATTTAAATTATTCTTATATTAATTTTGCTTACCATATTTTTTAACATTCACAGATATGTGAATGCATCTATATCTATAATTTGAAATCTTTAATGCATAACAAATAGTTTGATAAAACATGCAAACAGATTAAATTGCTTTTTATCATAATTTTTCTTTTTTTAAAAAATGCACACACATACGTATGAGTGTGTGGGTGTTTATATCTACATCTATATCTACATACAAAACATTAGAATTTAGACTTAATACTTCAAGTTCAAGTCTGAAATCTTTATTGCAGAACAAATACTGTGATGCTACTTGCAGATAGATTAAATTGCTTTTGCCTTATCATACTTTTGTGTTTTTATTAACATGCACATACATAATTACATATGCATGTATATGTCTCTATATCCATATCCATATTACATATAAAATATTACAATAATGACTTCAATACCAAGCAACTAGCTCAAAGTTAGCAGCTTTTATTACTCAATAAATACTTTGGTAGGCTTTTTATTATTATTATTGTTAACTCTTTGTAACATCAGTATCGTAAATTGTAAATCCCACTGTGCAACTTCTTTGTTCTTTTTATTATCTCTAATGCTCAAAGTTCTCTAAACTTTAGAACATAATTAATATCAATTAATCCTGTACTAATATCATTGTATCAAGTCAATATAGTGTATTACCATTTACAAACAAAAAAAATAATAAAACTTGCAAAACTATTCAGAGTCTCTCTTTCTATGGGGAAAATAAAAGCAGGTTGGTTGAGGGCACAGATCAAAGAGTTTTCCTCAAAGCGTTTTCCTATGTTATCATTTCTCAGCACCTTCAGTTGCTTTGTTTAAGAAGATTTGCCTACACAGTAGAGGCATCTGAATTTTGGAAAAAAGGTGAATAAAGGAAGTCTTGTCTTCCAATGGACAATGAAAAGAAAATGTTTAGGTGAGGAGTCAAATTGTATCTATCATGCTTAACCTGTGATTGTGATAGAAGTCCAAATGTTTAAATCAAACAAAAGCTTTCACGCCGGTATCTTCAAACATTCTATCATAGAAAAAAAAAAGATCAGCATTTAAAGAGGAATGTAACAAGGACATTACAAATGACACATCTTTTGACATATACTTCCACTCCTAGAGAGATTTGCTGTAGTTGGTTTGTGCATGTCTGGGCTAATAAAAATTAGAGATTTCTCAGCATCATAATTTATAAACACTGGTCTAAAACTCCTAAAAATATTGGTATACAGACTCCATTATAAGTCCATCAATTGGTAAGCGTTGTGTGACAGTTTTACCATTGGCAAAATAGCTATTTTCAAAAAGGGAAACAATAGTCCTTCATTTGCATTCATTAAATTGTTAAAATATGTGCACATATTAAATGTGCAATATAAATATTTCAAATCTATGGGGACAAAAAATCAACAACAATTTTCCCGCCACATTTTTCCTCTCTAGAAGGTGGTAGGCGTTTCTAGGTCTCCACAAGAATGACTGGGGAAATAAATGTGTGATTCGGCTGGACACCATAAAAGATGTGAAAAGGACCTCACTGGAGTTCTCACTGGAGTTTTAAATAATGAACATCGTAACCATGTTCCAATACTATGCATGCTATTTGGTATGGCTTTATAAGTGGGGTACTTAATATTTCAACCTTATTTAAACCAAATCAATATCCTTTGCTTCTTCTGTCATTGGAGTCAACCCTGTACAATATTTTCCTTCCTGTCTCTATCTCCCATACTCTCTAAGTTTCAGTTCAGTAAACTTGGGTCCTATTCCATTTCATATCACGACTGAAATGCTGCTCTCTGGAGGAATCAGAAGAGCTTGCTGCTTGCAAAAATGCAGATCCAGGACAGCTGAAGTGTGAGAAGTAGTTCAGAATTCACTAAAACTCAGAATTCACTAAAAGTCAAACACCAGCCTCTCAGTGCAATGTAAAATGGAATAAGACTCAGTAATGAGTTTCCGTAAAAAAAATTTACCGAAGCAATTACCCATCCCAACCCACAGGCCTCTTAGTGTTTCAGAGAATTTCTCAGCCTGTGCGCAAGGATCTTTTCAACACTAGAAGTTCAGCTGCATTCCTGGTTGCTTCCTTAATATGGGCTGGAAACCTCATAGAATAGAATAGAATATACTTTATTTGTATGCCGTCCTTTTCCCTAAGGGGACTCAGGGCGGCTCACAATTCAGGGGGAGGGAAGGACAAAACAAGTTACACACATGAAGACAATACATCGTTAAAAGCGCAACAATCATACTATTCGGGTGGGGTTGAAGTCTTTAGCCCCAGGTCTGTCAGGACAGCCAGGTTTTAAGGGCTATGCGGAAGGTCCGGAGGGTGGTAAGGGTACGAATCTCCATGGGGAGTTCGTTCCAGAGGGTCGGAGCAGCCACCGAGAAGGCTCTCCTCCGGATAGTTGCCAGTCGGCATTGACCGGCTGATGGAATTCGGAGGAAGCCTAATATATGGGATCTTATTGGCCTAGTGGAGATAATTGGCAGTAGGCGGTCTCTCAAGTACCCAGATCCAATACCATGGAGGGCTTTATAGGTGACAACTAGCACCTTGAAGCGCACCCGGAGATCGACAGGCAGCCAGTGCAGCTCGCGGAGGATAGGTGTTACGTGGGTGAAACGAGGTGCACTCACGATCGCTCGCGCGGCTGCATTCTGGACCAGCTGAAGTCGCCGAATACTCTTCAAGGGCAGCCCCATGTAGAGCACATTGCAGTACTCCAGCCTAGAGGTCACAAGGGCACGAGTGACTGTTGTGAGAGCCTCCCGGTTCAGGTAGGGAAGCATAGGGCCTCAGTTTTCAGCTTTCTCTCCTTTTAGTTTTTTAATTGCCATGAAAGCTGAACTACGTACTGGATACTACTAGTTATATTGACAGATCTAGACAGAACAGAGGTATTTTTGAGAAGGGACAATCAAAACAGATCCTGCGCAATTGCAGCCCTGTCCTTTTGAATGTAGAGATGGGTTCTGTACATATACATACATATGCCTTTTGATTAGGTGGATATAGCTGTCTTTACACACACACACACACACACACACACACACACACACACACACACGCTCAATATTTTATATGTTTGCCTCTTCAGTTCGGTGTTTGCATTTTCCTGTTTTGCTGAACAACTGGAGTGTTTCAGTTAACAACTGAGGCAAGAAAGGCTGTAAAATAGGTCAAAACTAATTTAACAACTGACTCCTCACTTAGTAACAGTAATTTTGGACTTAATTGTGCTCATAAGTCCAGGACTACCGGTACAATGTAAGGCTTTGATTAGGGGTTACAGCTATTTCCTTCCTTCCTTCCTTCCTTCCCCCCTCTCTCTCCCTCTTTCCTTCTCATCTTTCCTCCCTCCCTCCTCCCTCTCTCTCTCTCACAATATTAATGAACCTAATTATTTGACATGCCTAGCCTTTCAGCTGTTCAATGTTTGCACTTTTCTGTTTTGCTGAACAACACCAAAAATACAGCAAAGAAAAGTTAGAATGGAAGAGCACATTATATACAATCATACAATAACAGAATTGGAAGGGACCTTGGAGGTCTTCTAGTCCAGCCCCCTGCTCAAGCAGAAGATCCTATACCAGTGATGGCTAATCTTTTCCCCATCACATGCAAAAAGTGGGGGGGGGGGAGTGCAGGGTGTGTGTGTGAGGGCGTGCCCACACCCATAGTTCTATGCACGTGACCACCGTGCGCATGTGTGTATGACCCCTTCTTGACCTGCTTTTGGTGTGCAATGGACCCATTTTTTGCCCTCCCCAGGCTCTAGAGGCTTTCTAGGAGCCTGGGGAGGGTGAAAATGGCCTCCCCCGCCCCTCTGGAGGCCCTCTGGAGGACACAAAGTGGTCCTATGGGCAACCTGGAAGTCCATCCCCAAACTTCCGGTTGCCTATAGGGCCATTTTAAACCCTCCGGAGGGAAAAAAAATGACCCAATGCGCAAACCGGACGTGCATTCCTGAACTTCCGGTTTGGGTTGTTTTTCACGGCCGAAAATGAAGGCTGAAGTGACCTAGCCAACACGCATATGCACACTGGAGCTGACAGGGCAATGCCTTGCGTGCCCTAACAAATGGCTCACGTGCCAGAGGGTTGCCATCACGGTTCTATACCATTCTAGACAAATGGCTGTACGGTCTCTTATATTGACAAGCTCCAGTAAAGGAACAAATATTTCTTCCAGTGGTGAGCCTTTCCATTTACTAATTGTTTTCTCACAATCAGGAAATGTCTTCTTAATTCTAGGTTGGATCTGTCCTTAATAATCTTCCATCAGGTGCTCTGGAGCAGCGGTCACCACTGGTGGTCCATGGGTGGTCTGCGAGAAAATTTTGGTGGTCCGCAGAAAAAATATTTGCATTTTTATATTGCACTAAAAGGTTCCACCACAAAACCGCGGACGAAAACATCGCGCTGTGATCGAAAAATGTAAAAATAAAGCGAAAACCTTACCCTAACCCCCCCCAACCTAACCCTAAACCTAACCCTAAACCTAACCCTAAACCTAACCGTTAACGTAACGCTAAACCTAACGCTAACCCTTAACCTAACGCTAAACGTAACCCTAACGCTCTAAACCTAACCCTAACCCTTAACCTAACCCTAACCCTAACCCTAAACCTAACCCTTACGTGAATCGGCTTGCTTTAATTTAATTTTTATTTCAATTTTTAATTTTTTTCATCGCGCTGTGATGACGTCAAATGCGCGCTTTCGCCGATCGCGCTTTTGTGGACCGCGGTTTTGACGGGTCACGGCACTAAATCAGGATTCCTCAAACTACGCCCCCTGGGACAGATATGTGCAATGAATACTTGTGCTGATGAAGAGAGTTTCCCCTTTCGGGGTCTTTTTGTGTGGGTCAATGGGTGGCAGACATTCTAACTTGGGGTGTGCTTCAGTCTCCTGGTGCGGGGTTTTGGGCGAAGGCTGGAGGGAAGTGCCACTGGTGGCAAAGAGCCAGAGGGCCTTATTTTAGTGGGACTGTATCATGGTCTGGAACTGGCTGACCACCTGAGCCTACTGAGCCTCCAGGCACCTGTACCTGGCCTTACACTCCCACAAGTCTTCTCTCTGCTTGGAAAACCTATGCTTGTAGTCCTCAGTGAGGTGCTTCTGCTGGGCCTCCTTCTTGGTCAGATCCAATTTGAACTAAGCTATTTTGCTAACTCTTTCTTGTGGTGGCTGCTTAGCTCCAACAACTACTTCCTGTTGGAGCCCTAAGGAGCCCAGGCAGGCAGGCGAGGAGTGGCTGGGAAAGGAGGAGCAAGTAGAGGCTGCCAAGGGACCACTCAAAGTGAGTGACATTGAGTTGGCCATGCCCACCCAGTCACCTGACCACCTAGCCAGACCCATTCAATCATTAGACAGATTATATTAGCGGTCTGCGGGATTTAAACTTATGAATTAAGTGGTCCCTAGGTCTGAAAGGTTGGTGATCCCTGCTTTGGAGAATAGTGACCCCTCTTTTCTGTGATGGTCCTTAATTGCTGAAATATTGCTATTGTGTCATCCCCCATCTTTCTCTCTGATAGACTTGAGTTCTCACATTATGGTCTAGAAATTCTCGTGTTGCATCCTTAAATCCTTGTTGGCCTTCCTTGCAAGTAGTGCAGTATCAAAATCCTGCAGCCTCTTTCCCTTCTTTCCTCCTCCCCTCAACAGTGAGAGGAACCTTGGAGTCCTAGTAGATGATCATCTGAATATGAGCCAGTAGTATGCAGCAGCAGCCAAAAAAGCTAATACAATCCTAATGTCAGGCATGCCTCCATCAATAACCAAGAAAGAAAACCCCCAACTCCATTGTTTGTGGAATTGAAGATACTTTTACTGGTAATGAAAAGATAGAAGCAAAAAAAAAAATCAACATCTGAGCCAAAAAGGCATGAACAAGTATATATCAAATGTTTACCGAACACCCTTCCCCTGGTCACCCCAACCCAATAACCACTCTTCAACTCCCTAAGGTATCATATGAGTTGCATCTTCAAAACTTCTCATGCAGTTGGTATGCAGAGACATATGACCTTAACCAAGTCCAAACACCGGCCATCAGCATGCGCAGAAGATGGAGAAATTCAAACCCCCCTCCTGATAACTCCTCCAGTACCATGAGGTTCCCTTCCCAAATACCATAAGCCCCCACCCTCCCCGTTTCTATGGCAGCCGATAGCAAATAAGTGAAGTAGAAGGTGACACCTAGGTTCAGAGGTGGGTTCCTACCGATTTGGACCGGTTCAGCCGAACTGGTTGTACTGGCAGCAGCGTAGGCACCGCCATGTTATTTTTTTGCTTCTGCGTATGCACAAAAACATTTTTACTAGTGCGCACGTGAGCGTAGCGCACCCAAAGTGCATTACTGAGCGAACCGGCATCAGCAGAAGCTGGAACCTACCCTTGCCTAGATTGTATAAACAGATGCATAGAATCAAAATCACATGAAGTATTAGTACTGCTTTATAAAACCCTTGCAAGACCACATCTGGAATATTGCAACCAATTTTGGTCACCATATGACAAAGAAATATGTTGAGACTTTGGAAAAAGTTCAGAAAAGAGCAACTAAGATGATCAAAGGCCTGGAGACTAAAACATATGAAGAAGGAGTTGGGTTTTGCTAAGGAAAAGAAGAATTAGGGGGGACATGATAGGAATATTCCGGTACTGGAGGAGCTGCTATAAAGAGCAGGGGGTCAAATTATTCTACAAAGCACCAGAGGCCAATACAACTTGGAATAAAGGAGATATTTCCTAACAGTAAGGACAATTAACCAATTACCTTCTGAAATTGTGGGTGCTCCATCATTGGAGGTTTTTAAGAAGAGACTGGACAACCACTTATCTGAAATAATATAGGTTCTCCTGCTTGAAAAGGGGGCTGGAATAGAAGACCTCCAAGGTCCCTTCCAGCTCTGTTCTATTCTAAATATTCTGGGTGAAACTCTTGATTTTTTGAACTGTGTAATTTCCCACAATGTACCAAACAATATTTCATTGTTTGTTACATTGTGTGACATTAGACAGTTGTATCCAGTTAGAGAAACTGTAATCATGCTGTCATTCTGGGCTATCCACATCATAAACATAACCAAAAAATGGTGGAGTTTTAATTACACTATTGTTACTGACATCTTGACTTTTTTTTCCGGCTATACCTCTGTTGCAACTCCTCCAATTCACCAAGAAAAAAAACCAGCTTTATTTCCCCAAGGAAAGGAGATCTGAAAACCATGCAATTTTATGAGGCACTTGGCCTCCAACAAGCTGACTCAAATTTAATGCATCTCTTACTCCAGCCCTACTTCTACTGCCCCATTGAAGGGTGCATGGTGGCAATAGGAGCCTAAAGACCTACAGAACGAAGAAGTCAAAATATTTCTGTATATTCCAAGGAAAAATGCTGCTACAGATCCGGGGACTCCATCAGCAATCATGGATATGTTGCATTTTATTCTTAACTCTCATCTTGAGAATACTTTTACTTTTCCTCATCTTGAGAATACTTTTATTTTTCCTCACCTTGAGAATACTTTTATTTTTCCTCACCTTGAGAATACTTTTATTTTTCCTCATCTTGAGAATACTTTTATTTTTCCTCATCTTGAGAATACTTTTATTTTTCCTCACCTTGAGAATACTTTTATTTTTCCTCATCTTGAGAATACTTTTATTTTTCATTTGGAATACTGGTTACTTCTGCAAGTGAACTTTTATAAAATATTTAGCTTTGTACTCAAGAAGAGCTAAGACCACCCTGAGCAATCTTATCTCTTTGGGGTGGGCCGACTGAATTTGAATGAGCAAAAAAGTTGTTTGCATATTTTAAACATCCTTGAAATAACTGTGGCCTTCAGAGCGAAGTCTGTGAAGATAAATATGCTTCCTCAGATGCTAGCCTTCGTGGGCAATTTCCCCCCCTCCCCAACATCATTGCTCCGAGTTCTACTAGTTCTATATACTCTTTTGCTCTATTATGCCTTATTCTGAAAATATGCAGAAGGTAAATTAATAATTTAGGAAACTCTAATAAATTAATTAGTTTTGGAAGTTGAAAGTTGGTCAAAACAAAACACCTTAAGAAAGAGGTGTGTTAAACGAGGAGGGGAAGTGAGTTGTGTAATATCTAAAAAGGATGAAAAACAGAGTGTAATTATGCATTGAGAAGACTGCAGAGTCATTCACATATTTCTTGACTTTAATAATTTTCACTCCTATTTATTTCTTGCAATTTTCTCTCTCTTCAGTTTCACTTTGTCTCCCACTGTATGAAAAAAATCTTAATAAATATATAAGGTAAAGGTAAAGGATCCCCCGCACATTCGTGATTGTCCTTTCTGACTCTAGGTGGTGGTGCTCATCTCCGTTTCAAAGCCAAAGAGCCAGCACTGTCCGAAGATGTCTCCGTGGTCATGTGGCTGGCATGGTTCAATGCCAAAGGCCCACAGAATGCTGTTAAAACCTTCCCACCCAAATGGTCCCTGTTTTTCTTTACACGACACTAGGAATTTGAACTGGCGAACTGCCGACCCCTCTGATGGACAAGCTTAGCGTCTTAGCCACTGAGTCACCGTGTCCCCAACATATTACCATATATTTTTTTAAAAAAAGAAATATAGTCAAAATACATAAAATTTATCTGAGAAGGAAGCAATATCATTCCTTAATCCTGAAATCAAGATGCTATTGTTTGGAAGCTTAAAAAGAAAAGTGATATTAGGATAAATATTTAGAAAAAGCCCATTAATCAGCCTTCTTAGTTGAACTAGATAGGAGGCACACTAAAAGGACAGTTCATAATCCTTCCTAGTTGCATCTGCTATAGGTGAGAAACTCATTATTTTCTAGGAGAAATGATGACTGAAAGTGCCCATCTCTAAAACCAGGGGTGGGTTTCAACCGGTTCGCGGCGGTCCCCGCGAACCGGTTGGTCGGCGAACTCGGAAGTAAGTAACTTCCGGGAACGGCGAAGGGCCCGCCCGTCCGCTCGCGCTCCTTACCCGGTTTTGACGAGTTCTGCGCTTCCACACATGCGCAGGACGCATACAGCGCCTGCGCGATCCTCCAGGAGCAGCTGGAGCATCGTACAGACGCTAGTACGCATGCGTGCACTGCACGCGTGCACGAGGACGCCGCCAGCCCCATTCCAACCGAACCGGTTGAAACGGGGCGAGAAACCCACCCCTGTCTCAGACCCTATATCAAGGGTGTCAAACATCAATTTCATTGACTGCCACATCATGGTTGTGTCTGACTTTGGAGGGGCAGAGGGTGTGGCCAGGGTTGGCCATGGTCGTGTGGGTGGTAGTCATGGTGGGCATCTTGGTGGCACCCATGGTAGCCATGTGATAAGGTAGGATTCCCTCACTCTCATTATAATCTCCTTCCTTCTTTCCTTCCTTCCTTCCTTCCTTCCTTCCCTCCCTCCCTCCCTCCCTCCCTCTTCTTTTTCCTTCCCTCTTCATTCTCTTTTCTTCCTCCTTTCCCTCTTTCCTTCTTTTTCCTTCCTTGCTCTTTTCCCATCGTTTCTTATTTTCTTTGCCTTTCCTCTTTCCCTTTCTCCTTTCCTTCTCAAATGCTCAAATGCAAAACGGGACATTTCTCCTTTTGCTTTGTTTTTACTTTGTTTTGGTAGCCCCCTGCCAGTGAAAGTGGAGCCCACACCCCATTTTTGGCCATGAGGGCCTCCTGCAGCAGAAGTGGAGCTCCTTTTTCGCTGACAGAAGCACTGCAGCCTGGGTCTTCGCTGTTTCCAGGCTCACCCTGCGGGCCAGATCTAAGCCCCCAGCGGGCCAGATCCGATCCCTAGGCCTGAATTAATGTTCCTGAAGGATATTCAGATGGAAGACCTATTTCTAAAAATATCTTAGGAATACACACTCAGGGATTGCCACAAAGAAGAGGGAGTCAAACTATTCTCCAAAACACCTGAGGGTAGAACAAGAAACAATGGGTGGAAACTAATCAAGGAGAGAAGCAACTTAGAACTAAGGAGAAATTTCCTGACAGTCAGAACAATTAATCAGTGGAACAGCTTGCCTCCAAAAGTTGTGGATGCTCGAACACTGGAAGTTTTTAAGAAGATGATAACCATTTGTCTGAAGTGGTGTAGAGTTTCCTGCCTAGGCAGGGGTTGGACTAGAAGACCTCCAAGGTCCCTTCCAAGCTCTGTTATCCTATTCTATTCTACACTGTCAGAAGGCACCCCATTTTTCTTACCTCCACATGCAGAATTTGCTAAGAAGTGAGTCAATTAAAGCCAGAAAAAAAGTTTTGAAAAAGTTTGCATAGGCAAAGAGACACACATTGGGATGGATGCACTCCATTTAGATCTCATGTTGATGTTCCTCTGGATTAATTGGGTCTTGGGCAAGGATGGACTCAAACTATCTACTTTACAAATAACTTTTTTCATCAAATACTGTATATACTCGAGTATAAGCCTAGTTTTTCAGCCCACTTTTTGGGCTGAAAAAAGCCGCCTCGGCTTATACTCGAGTCAGTGAAAAATTTGCCCGAAATGGAGGAGAAAAAGGGGCGGGGCCATGCCGCTGGGTGACACTCGTGAATGGCCCAGTGCCCCTGTGAGTTTCCCCTCCCTCTGTGTCAGTTTGCCGCGCAGCGCGCACCGCACCATCCCCCCTCCTCACGTTCTAATGTAATGCAGGGCTGTCTTACGATTCCCCTTCCTCCCCCTCCTGCCGCTCTGCAACGATGTCCCACCTCCTCCTTGTTATGGCAAGCAGCCACATAGCGATGTCCCACCTCCTCTGGTACAGTGATCCAATGATAGGAATCACTGTGCCGTGTGTCATAGGAGGCGGGACATCGCTCCCGCGGCTGCACGGGACATCATCATCACAGCGGGACATCAGCATCATGAGGTGAGTGAAGTATTTCATTGAATACACCGCTAGTTTACTGTTTTTCTTTGAAATAAATATTCAAAAACATTATTGGTATCTATTTTTATTTTTGAAATTTACCGGTAGCTGCTGCATTTCCCACCCTAGGCTTATACTCGAGTCAATAACTTTTCCAGTTTTTTGTGGTAAAATTAGGTGCCTCGGCTTATATTCGGGTCGGCCTATACTCGAGTATATACGGTATTTGTGCTAACCATACGGAACCTGACTTCATGGCCATTTATTTGTTTTCTATTGTTCATTCTGTTGCTCTTAGGCTGATGATGGAATGGCCTTGGCCATCTTAAGGTTTCATTACTGAACTGCAAGGAAAGAATAATGGTGGATACTTTGGTGGAGGTCTTGGAAGAAGGCTTGAGCAGAAAGGAAAAAAAATGGCTTGCAATAAAGAAATAAAAGAACGCCTTTCCCAAGAGAGTTGCGTCCCCTACATCACATTGGCTCATCCCCCAAATGACTATCTATGATTTACTAAAATGTGTTTACATATAACGCTTTTTTCTCTCTCTGAAAACAACAGATAACTATGACATCTGTTTCCTTCCACGGTGGGAGGAACAATTGGCTTTCACTGTTTTTTACTTGTTGCTGAGATTCTGTGCTTCAGAAGGAGTGAGACCTTTCCAGCTACCAGCTCATCCTGAGAGCAAGAAGCGGAGCAGATAGACAAACCTGAATCCTCCGTAGCTGACTGGCTACAGGTTTCGTTTCACATCATTTAGGAAGAGAAATTTCTCCTGGTAAGTAATCTGCTAAATGTTAAGCTTAAGTTTCCTTCTTCAATTTCATCTATTTTCTATTTCTTTCTCTTTTTTTTGCAGAAGTTTCTTTAAAAACAGGCCTGAATTTAATAGTTTTTTTTATTTCCCGATTTTAATAAATTCTGCTCCCTGTAAGGAAGAGTTATATTTCCCCAAGAAATCTCATTTCTCTGTCAATTTTGCTTACCTTATTTGACTATTCCTCTTAAAAGCCACCTTTAGATATATTTTTTTTCCTTTTTAACATTTCTTCTCCCTCTTTTCACTTAGATTGCTGCAGTTCATTCTTCTTGTAGAAAAAAAGAGATTGTATGACTGCAACTATGAAATACTGGAGTGCTTTTAACTTTTCCTTGATTGCCATCAATTCTAATGTGACCATTATAGGTAAGTATTTATAAATTTGCATTTTAGATTTGGGTTTTAATTATTTTCATTCTGGGAAACTTCATTTAACATTCTGGGCAAAGGAGTTTCTTTGAGAATCAAACAAGCACCATGGAATGAAATTTGCAGGAACAAAATCCAACCAGAATTTACACACATTTTTCCAAAAAAATGGGCTCATAAATGAATGGTGTGGAAGTGAAGCTGCAAAGCATGTTTGGCCATTATGATTATAACTTTTATTTAATGCCTGCAAAGATAGTAGCAAAAATAAATTGGCACTTCAGAGCATGAATATTATTCTGTTAGGGAGTAATTTAACGTAACTATTTACAAATAAATATGATCAGAACTAGCGTTTGGCAAGAGCCATGGAAAAGAAAAATTATAAGGCTTCAGTCAAAAGGAGGGCACATCCACCTTTGTGGCCTTGTCCTTGTGCAGCAGGGATAGCCTCAATATCAAATATTGTCCAGCTGTCGTAAAAATATGAGACTGTTTTCATAACATCACCGAAACCTTCATTCATTTTGACCTTGTATTGTGTCTGCCTCTTCCTTTCTCTTGTATGTTGGCAGACTCAACAATCTAGATTTACATTATTTAGCTTATTTCTCAATTCCATCAATTGCCTTCAATCTGTCCCTGGTAAATTCACCATCCCTTTAGCCTGTGGATCCCATGAGTCATTCTGTGTTTTATGGTAAACCTTGAAAAACACAGTGTCTGTTCAATATTATACCCCGCATTTGCTCTTGAAAAAAATTGAGATTATTCCAACTTCAGAAATAAAAATTTTTGAAGTTGGAAAAAAAAAGAAGGAATCTGTTATGGGTATCTTCTGGTATTTATCTGTTTAGTACCCCATCTACTCTTAGTAATTAGAAATTTCTTGTTCCTCTTTTGTGATGTTATACAATGTGAAATTTTATGAGTATGCCCTGATTACTTTAACAATTTATTCTGTTCTCAGCTCAGCAATGGAATGTAATAACTGACCAATTCACTGCAGCCAACTGACCATGGGACAAATTGCCATAGTCAACATGTCACAGGACAAACTCACTGCAGGACAATTTAACAATTTAATTATTTAAAATAAATATTATTTTAATTTCAATTCACATTTCATTTTGTCCTCTTTTTTATCATTCTTTCTTTAATGTTTCTACTCCACCCTTTCTTTGATATTAGTGTAACTCTTGTCCTGCAGTAAGTGATCCAGTGATGAGCTGGCCAAAGCAAGTTGGCCATGGCATGTTGGCATGTGATGTGTTGGCCACGGTGAGTTGGCCATGGTGAATTGTCACAGACCTTCTCAGCAATGCAATTGATGAGAAGTGCTACCTAATGTTAATCAAACGCAATACGGCTACTGATTAGAAATTATTCTCAACCAGGCTAGCCAATTTTTTTTCTGAAAAGTTTTTTTTAATTCTCTTACGTACAATTATAAGTATACATTCACATAGTTGTTATTCTCCTTTACATTTGTCATTCTTATACATTTAATAGGTAGTATTATACAATTTGGGTTACTTTATTTACCATCCCTACTGCCTGTTATAACAATCTTATTTTCCCTTTCTCTTCTCCCTCCTTCCCTTCTCTACTTCCTCTCTTCCTCCTTTCCTTCCCCTTCCTTCTTCCCTTACCTTTCCCCTACTCCCCTCCTTCCCCTTCCTATCACCTCTCCTCTTTCTGTTCCTTCCACCCTCCTCTCCTTCCCTCTTTTTTCCTTCCCTCCTCTTCCTCTAGTTCTCTCCTTCTCTCCCCCTTTCTTTTTCTGTTGTTATAGGTGTCTTTCAAATCTCAGTTTATGTTTTCTTGGGAAAACTAGCCAATCAGGCTAGTCAATGTGCAGGGGATTTAGTGATGGATTGGACATTTTTTATTTGTTTTATCTCATCCTTTTTCTTACTTTCCAGGAAAGATTTGGCTAATCTACATGATGCTGATGAAAATGATGATGATATCGCTGGGTGCGTACCCTCTCTATCAAGATGAATTGTCAGCTTTTGTCTGCAATACCAACCAGCCAGGATGCACAAGCACGTGCTACGATGCTTTCACAGCAGTCTCTCAAGTTCGTTTCTGGTTGTTTGAGTTCTTGTCTGTCCTGCTCCCTTTTGCAATGTTTGTCACCTGCATCTTGCACAACGTGGCTAACCAAGTTGTGGAGGTCTACAATCTCCCTTGCATTTATTGCAAACAGATCAAAGCATCCCTTGGCCTCAGAGGTAGCGAAGCAACCCTCACCGAGTCAAATAAAAGCAAAGTCACTTGCGGGGCCCACGAACTGGCAGTCCCTGATTTTTCACGTGCCTATTTAGTCCAACTGGTCATGAGAATAATGATAGAAATTGGCTTTGCAATTAGTAGCTTCCATCTGTTTGGCTTCTTTGTTGAGAAATTCTATAATTGTACTGAGGAAATTTGTCCAAGCAATATAACCTGCTTTGTCCCCAGAACAACTGAAAAATCTGCCGTCATGATCTTGCTGTGGGTTATCGGTAGTTTCTCCATATTTCTTGGCTTTCTTGACCTGATTCTGGTTATAAAAGAGGGTAGAGATAAGCTGTGTGCAGCTAGCAAGTCAAAGTTATGCGGGACTCGCCAAAGAGAGGGAGGAAGCAGAGATTTGTTCAGCTTTGATGACGTTGAGGAGTCTACATCTAGTTTTCCCATGAAAAGTTACAGAAAGGAAAGGCACTGTGTAAAAGAGTTTGAATTTTAAATCTAAAGTCTGCCTTGAGCTGAGAGAAAACTATGCATACATTACTAACCATATAACTTTTTGCAGCATTTAACTCTTGCATATTTACAATACATAGAAAAAAAGGGAGCTGGGTGACCCTAATCATTCCCTCCCTTAAACAATGTTCTTCAACCTAGGCACCTTAAAGAGATGTAAACTTCACATTTTTCCAGCCAGCCAGCCTTCCCCTTCAGACTATTTTTTTAAAAAAAGAATATTGCCCCATCCACTATAGACAATTGATTTTTTTAAAAACCAGACTTGAGAGGTAAATAATGAAAGTCTTGACTTTTGAAGCCAACACCCTTTCTTGCAGCACAGATATGATTTTTTAAAAAATTTAGATAGGATACAGAATAAGATAGAGTGGTCCAAAAACTTTATGATAAAATAAATGCAACTTTTTAAAGAGACAGTTGCCACCCAATAATAGGAAAAATTATGGCATTTGCATCATTTACATGACAAAACATTAGAAACTTTATAGCATAATGAGATATTTGCTTACAGCAGCAAAGGTAAGTTTTGCTCAACATTGGAACAAATAAAATTCTGGCCATATCTGACGAGGAACTTAAACTTGGAGAACATGCAGCAATTGCAACATTAACACCATATAAGGGAAGTTTAACCAAATTTCAAAAAGAGTGATTCCCACATACACACTATATCTAGGCTCCGTGGCAAACATTTTGCCATCTAAGGAGGCTTAAAATCAACAATTTGGCACATTAGCAAATATGGATAAAGGGGAATATTAGAAACCCAATAGTTCTTCCCCCTTTTCCCTTCCTTCTCCCTTTTTATAATTATTGCTTGCTTATGATATATATTTCCTAATATTGACATGCACTTATATACACATCCCTGTGTGTGCATGTCCATATATCTATAGTTAAAATATTACACTATAGATTTCAATACTCAGCTCAGGTTTGAATCGTTTGATATAACCTGCAGACATATTAAATTGCTTTTGCTGACAGTATTTTTTCCTTTTTTTTTATTAACATGCACATATAAATGTGTGTTTTTTTTAATATCCACACCTATATTTACATATACATTACATATACATTTCAATACAGACTTCAATACTCAAGTCTGAAACTTTTTTTTTCATTAACACGCACATGTATGTGTGTATGTGTGTGTGTGTATGTGTCCATATCTATAGCACATATAAAACATTGCAATAGAGATTTCAATACAAAGCATTGAAGGTGAAGATTAGGACTTTTATTGCTCAATAAATACTCTGGTAGGGTTTTTATTGTTATTGTTATGCTCCATGTGAAAAAGTCAAATTGTTATATCATTGTAATCAATATTATAAATTGTAATCCATACTGTACAACTATTTCTTTCCTTTTATTCTGTCTTTATTCTTTCCTTTTATTCTGTCTCTATTGTGGCTATCTAAACAATAGAATATCTTTAACATCAATTAATCCTGTATTAATATAATGTATTACCACTTACAAACCAAAAAAATAATAAAACTTGCAAAATTTTTCCGAGTGTCTCCCTCTCTCTCTCTCTCTCCGGGGAAAAAAAATAGGGGAGCTGGGTGGGGACACTGATCAAGGAGTCTTCCTCAAGGACAACTATGTTATTATTTGCCAGCACTTTCAGATACTTTAAGATAATTTGCCTATCCAGCAGAGGCTTCTGATTTTTGGAAATGCTCACCAAGACCAGGGGGTGGATAAAGGAAGCCTTCCCTTCCCTTGGGGGGATGAAAAGGAAAGGCTGAGGAGCCAAGCTGCATTGATCATACTTAGCCCGTGATTCAGGATTCCAAAAGTTTAGGACCTCTAAATCAGACAAAAGTTTTCATGCAGGTATCTTCAAACAATTCTATTATTGGGAGGTGGGGAAATATGCATTTGAGGGGAAAGGACATTATAAATGACACATCTTTTGACATACACTTCCATTCTTAGAAAAATTTGCAATTGTTGGTTTTATGCATGTCTGGTCTAGTAAAAATTAAACAGAGGTTTCTGAGCATCATGATTTTCAAACACTCCTCTAAAACTCATAAACATATTGATCAGGTTAATTACACCAAATTCATTATAAGTCCATAAAATGGTAAGTGTGTGCAAATAGAGCTACTTTTATAAAAGAGGAATGATATCCCTTCATTCACAATCATTAAATTGTTGGAATATGTGCACCTATGAAATGTGGAATATAAACATTTCAGAAATACTTTAACCTTGAGAAAAAGAAAGGAATAACTCCACCAAACTTTTAAATCTTTTAAAGTTTATAGTAACCCAGCCTCTCCGAGAATGGCCAGGGAGATAAAGGTGCCCATAAGAGTTTGAAAAGTTTGGTTGAAAATACTCTGGAATATACTGCCATTTTAATTAATAAACCTCTTAATGATATCTTCAACCAGGTTCAAATTTTCTGCATGTCATTTAATAATTGTTTTATAATATTTCAAATTATTTAAACGACATCACTGGAAATCTGCTGGGTCTTTTTTTTGACATCTCGGTACCGTTTACCTCTTTTGTTACTAGAATCAGTATTTTTCTTCTGATCTCCATCTTCTGAACTGACTTCAGTTCAGTAAATCGGAGTCCTTAATTCCATTTCACATTATTACTGCCGACATGCTGGAGTTACTCACGCCACAAAAGGGAATGCTTCCCTCTAGAGGATTTCGAGGAGCTTGCAGGTTAAAAAAAAATCAAATACGCGGCAGTTCAGCATTAACTAAAAGCCAGAATAGCTTTGTAACGATTACCCTAACAAAATTTACCAAAGCAATCAGCCATCACAACCTACCACAGGCCTCTCAGTGTTTCAGAGAATTCCCCAGCCTGCATGTAAGAATCTTTTCAATACTAAACTGCGTTCTTGGCTGCTTCCTTAATAGGATCTGGAAACTTTACAGTACCTCAGTTTTCAGCTTTCTCTCCTTTAAATTTCTAATTGCCATGAAAGCTGAACTACGTACTAGATACCACTATATATTGCCAGATCTAGACAGGATAAAGGCCTCTGTGAGGTAGGGAACGATGAAAACAGTTTAGATTTTGTGTGTGTATGTGTGTCTTTGTGTGTGTGTGTGTGTGATTGCAGCCCAGTTCTTTTGGATGTACAGACAGTCCTTGATTCACAAGAGTTCTTTTAGTGACCGATCCAAATGACAATGCCACTGAAAAATGTGACTTTTTCACACTTACGACCATTTCAGCATCCCCCACATGATCAAAATATGGATGTTTGGCAACTGGCAAGTCCTTGTGACAGTTTTAGTGTCCCAGGACCAACCTTTTGTCAAAGTTCAACAGGGAATCCAGGTTCACTTAACAACCAAGTTCCTAACTGAACAATTGAAGTGGTTCACTTAACAATTGGCGTAAAATAGGGCAAAACTTGTTTCACAACAGCCTTGCTGAGCAACATTAATTTTGGGGTCAACTGTGTCACAAATCAAGGATTACCCGTACAGTGTATGTATGGGCTGTGGTTAGATGGTCACAGGTCTCTCCCCTCCCCCTCTCTCACATAATATTAATGAACCTAATTATTTGACATGCCTAGCCTTTCAGCTGTTCAGTGTTTGCACTTTTCTGTTTTGCTGAACAACAGCAAAAATACAGCAAAGAAAAGTTAGAGTGGAAGAGCACATTATATACAATCATACAATAACAGAATTGGAAGGGACCTTGGAGGTCTTCTAGTCCAACCCTCTGCTCAAGCAGAAGATCCTATACCATTCTAGACAAATGGCTCTTATATTGAGAAGCTCCAGTAAAGGAACATATATTTCTTCCAGTGGGAAGCCCTTCCATTTATTAATTGTTCTCACTATCAGGAAATTTCTTCTTAATTCTAGGTTGGGTCTGTCCTTAATAATCTTCCAGCTGTTACTATTTGTCATGCTCAAGTGCTTTGGATAATATTATCCTCACAGGTCCTTAGATTTTGGTGTTTGCTTTCAGTTTATTTAGGTGTTAATGTATATGCACAGAAACATTTTTTTATGAATGTAAGCCACCTAAGCCACTGAGCTTGTCAATCAGAAAGGTTGGCAGTTCAGTGGTTCGAATCCCTAGCGCGTGTAGTGGAGTGAGCTTCCGTTACTTGTCCCAGCTTCTGCCAACCTAGCAGTTTGAAAGCATGTAAAAGTGTAAGTAGAAAAAAATAGGAACCATCTTTGGTGGGAAGGTAACAGTGTTCCGTGTACCTTTGGTGTTTAGTCATGCTGGCCACATGACCACAGAGACGTCTTTGGATAGCGCTGGCTCTTGAGCTTTGAAACGGAGATTAGCACTGCCCCCTAGAGTTCGGAATGACTAGCACATATGTACCAGTGTAACCTTTACCTTTAAGCCACCCAGAATTACCCTATGGTAATATGGGCAGCCAATAAAGTTTATAAGTAAAATACATAAATGAATATTACATAGATGCACATTGAAAGATGTTAACCCTATTTTGAATGGCATCTTGACTTTTTGGACAATGCTTCTGCTGTAACCCCAGCAAAGGAAAACCAGATTTACTTGTCAAGGAAAGGAGATCTGAAAACCAGGCAATTTTATCACGTATTTGACCTACAACAAGCTGGCTCAAATTAATACATCTCTTACTCCAGCCCTACTTCTACTGCCCTATGGAGGACAGGATGGTGGCAATCAGGGGCTCCAGTAGGCACTACTGCCGGTTCACTCGTGTGCACGCTGTGTGCAGTTCGATTAAAATTGTTCTGTGCATGGGCAGGACCAAAAAACAAGATGGTGCCACCACATGAGAACCGGTTTGGGGGCATGGCAGGCCTGGGTCGCTGCCGGTCCCAGCAACTCAGGCCACCAAACCACTATCAGTTTGGCAAAACCAGTCTGAACCGGTAGGAACCCACCACTGGTAGTAATGGAAGGCAACAGAAATAAAAAACGAGAGAGTGAGAAAAATTTCGGTGCTGATCCTGGGACTCCATCAGCAATCATGGATGGGCTGCATGTTGTTTTAACCACACTTTGAGATGATGTTGGGTTTTTTTTTAAATAAAAATCTTTATTAAATATCTAGCTTTTTTCTAATTTCAAGAAAAACGAAGACCACCCTATCTCTTTGCAGTGGGCGGCCAGAGTCTGACTTACTAAAGAGGTTGTTTGCATATTTTAAACATCCTTGGGATAACAGTGGCCTTCATTGCAAAGTCTGTACAGATAAATATACTTCTCCAAAATGCTAGCCCTCATGGGCGATTCCCCTCCCTCCTCCCAATATTATTGCCATTAACAATATAGTATAAAAATGTCTACACATTGTTAATAGTTCTGTGTATGTTGAGGTTGAAAGATGTCCAAAATACCAAAAACAAAACAAAACCCGTGGATTAAATGAAGGGCTGAAGCGGTTTGTGTAATACTTAAGCGAAAGGGAAGATAATAAGATTTTAATTATCCATTGAAAAGAAGAACAGAAGTCCTTCACACATTCCTGAAGTTGATTTATTTCCCTCTTTTTTATTTCTTGCAAGTTCTCCTCTCCCTTTACTTTTACTTATTTCAATTTGTGTTTCATCGTCTGAAGAAATTCTGAGTAAACTAAAGAAAAAGAAAAAAAGGATAAAATATCTAGTAGTCTGTTATATTGATTCTGCCAGCAGAGGGCACACTGCTAGAGTTGAGATAGAGCTTCCTGCATTCTTTTGCACTCCAGCTCAAGTTGATAGGGCAGTGTTTCTCAACCTTGGCAACTTGAAGATGTCCGGATTTCAACTCCCAGAATTCCCCAGCCAGCATTCGCTGGCTGGGGAATTGGCCAAGTTTTCCATCTCTCAGGCTGGGGGGTCAAACAGTACGCCCCTCAGACAGGGTCCGCAATTTGGGAGTCCTCCTGGACCCACAGCTGACTTTCGAACACCACTTGTCGGCTGTGACCAGGGGGGCATTTGCCCAGGTTCGCCTGGTGCACCAGTTGCGTCCCTACCTGAACCGGGAGGCTCTCACAACAGTCACTCGTGTCCTTGTGACCTCTAGACTGGACTACTGCAACGTGCTCTACATGGGGCAGCCCTTGAAGAGCATTCGGAGACTTCAGCTTGTCCAGAATGCAGCCGTGCGAGCGATCGTGGGTGCACCTCGGTTCACCCACGTAACACCTATCCTCCGCTAGCTGCACTGGCTGCCTATTGGTCTTTGGATACGCTTCAAGGCGCTAGTCGTCACTTATAAAGCCCTTCATGGTATTGGACCTGGGTACTTGAGAGACCGCCTCTTGCCAATTACCTCCAATAGACCGATTAGATCCCACAGATTAGGCCTCCTCCGAATTCCATCCGCCGGCCTATGCCGACTGGCGACTACCCGGAGGAGAGCCTTCTCTGTGGCTGCTCCGACCCTCTGGAACGAGCTCCCCGTGGAGATTCGAACCCTCACCACCCTCCAGGCCTTCCGCAAAGCCCTTAAAACCTGGCTGTTCCAACAGGCCTGGGGCTAAAGAGCTTTTGCCCCCCCCCTCGAATGGTATGGTTGTTGTGTGATTTTAAATTGTGTACTGTTTTGTTTGTCTTTTTATCCCTTATCTGTATCCCCTTCCCTGACTTGGATTGTGAGCCGCCCTGAGTCCCCTCCGGGCATATAAGTGCAATAAATTCAATTCAATTCAATTCAAGTTGCCAAGGTTGAGAAACACTGTGATAGGGTATTTTATGCCATTATCCACTATTCCTGGGATGGT
Organism: Thamnophis elegans; assembly: GCF_009769535.1. Lineage (NCBI taxonomy): Eukaryota > Metazoa > Chordata > Lepidosauria > Squamata > Natricidae > Thamnophis > Thamnophis elegans. The sequence goes on along the minus strand of NC_045558.1, from coordinate 18,042,353 downwards.
GAACGCATGCCACAGGTGGCGCGTGGAGCCATTTGTCAGGGCATGCGAGGTGTTGTCCTGTCATATTCTTTTGAGGCCATTTTTTGCCCTCCCCAGGCTCCAGAGGCTTATAGGAGCCTGGGGAGAGTGAAACAGCCTCCCCCCGCAGGAGGCCCTACAGAGGCTTCAGGAGCTTCCGGAGCACAAAAAAACGCCCCTATGGGCAAACTGGAAGTTCAGGTACGGCTGGTTAGGGCTGGTTTTAGGCCTCCGGAGCCTTCAGGGGCTTTCCGGAGGCTTCCCTGAAGGCTCTGGAAGGGAAAAAACCGACCCTGTGAGCAAACCGGAAGTCACCTCCCTGCACTACCCCTGCTTTTGGCGCGTGAGCCAAAAAAGGTTTGTCATCACTGCACTATTCCATCTTTTTCTTTAGCAACCCTTGGGAGCAGGGGTGGGTTGCTAATCCCATTCCAACCGGTTTGGTTGGAACGGGGCCGGCGGCGTCCTCATGCACGCACGCAGTTCATGCATGCGTCTTAGTGCCTGCGCGATGCTCCAGCTGCTCGCGCAGGTGATGTATGTGCCATCCAGCTGCTCGCGGAGAATTGCGCAGGCACTGTATGTGCCATATGCCTGCACAATGGAACTCAGGTTGCTAAGTAAGACATTTGTTAAGTGATAATTTTGCTCCGTTTTGCTCCTTTCCTTGCCACATTTGTTTAGTGAATTACTGCAGTTGTTAAATCAGTAACATGGTTGCTAAGTGAATCTGGCTTCCTCATCGACTTCACTTGTCAGGAGGTCGCAGAAGGGGATCACATGACTCCCCCAGGACACTGAAACCGTCATAAATGTGAATTAGGGGTCAAGTATCCGAATGTAAATTGTGGCCATGGGGATGCTGCAATGGTTATAAGCGTGAAAGAGGGTCATAAGTCACTTTTTCCTGTGCCGTTGTAACTTCGGAACTGCTGTAAATTGAGGACTACCTGTCCTGCATTCTAACCACTGTGACACCATGGCTCTTGATGTTTCCTTCTTGTGTGCAGATGTGCTTCTAAGGCAAACTTGGGATAAATGCATATTGGTCTCCTTTAACCTGCTATCCTCCAAGCATATGACAACAAATCCTATTCTTCTGAGCTCCAATCGAGGATTAAATAAAATGGCTGTACAAGATTCTGTCGCCCCCTGGTGGTGCTTTTTGGACATGGCTGGTGTTACACTGTCACGGTTAACACTTTTTGAACCTTGATGCTACATTGCTTTTTCTTTTGTTTCCTTGCACAAGCTACCGTATTTTTGGAATATAAGAGACACCTGAGTATAGGATGCAGCAAGGTTTTGAAGAGAATTTTTTTTAAAAAATGTTTTGCACTTTTCAAACTTCCCAAAAATGGAGCGTTTTTCATGAAAACGGGCCCGTTTTGTTTTGTTTTTCAAAAAAGGGGCATGAATAGCCTTTCAGAAGCTTATAGTGGTGCTGGGGATGGGGGGGGGGCAAAAACCAGGCCATTTTTCACTCATTTTTGCCCTCCCCAACCCCCAGGAGCTATCTGAAAGCCTTCTAAAAGCTATGCATGGACATTTTGGTGAAGGGGGTGGGGTTTCAGGAGGCAAAAAATGCTGTATTCAGTGTATAATATGCAGCCAGATTTTCAGCCTCTTTTTTGAGGGAAAAAGGTGTGTCTTATACTCTGAAAAATACGGCAATCATCTGCTACTATTTGTTGCTATTTGACTCAGAGCCCACTTTTCTTTCCAAAGTTGAAGGTAGCATCGATTCCCCTCATCTTCCCATCAACCACCCTACAGTATAGCTTGAGCTGAAAGAATAACAACTGGCCCTAAACAATCCAGAAAGTTTTCTGGTTAAGGATAGTCTTGCGTTCTAGTCTGGCACCTTAACCCCACATCCTATACCAAGATGACTCTTATATTGAGAACTCCAAGTTTGATCAGATTCTGCTTATGGCAATCCGTTCCCATCTGGTCCACATTTGCGGTTGGTCAATTTATGAAGGCCTAAAGCAATGTTTCTCAACATTCGCTGGCTGGGGAATTCTGGGAGTTGAAGTCCGGACATCTTCAAGTTGCTAAGGTTGAGAAACACTGGCCTAAAGAGATCTTGAAAAACTGCAGTCACATCTACTGAGTAAATGCTGAAGGGAAGGTTAACTTGGAGGAAGATGAGGCCATCTAGAGGCAATGAGGTGCCATTTTCAAATACTTGCTTTATAGTTTTTACAGATTGTTAAGAGAACAAGCCTTCCCTACTCTGTTTTTTTTTTGCATTGTGGTGTGCATCTTATGATATAGATTTATGAGAACCCAAGTGTAATATCTGGAGAACACACATACAGAGAGAAAGAAAGACACACACACACACACAGAGGGATAGGGGCAGAGAGATAGACAGAGAGAGGGAGGAAGGGAGAGAGAGAGAACACTGGCAAAGAATTAAGAACTTTCTGCATTACAAATTGTTTGAGTGTCATTCAGCCTGAAGTCAAGATGTTATTGATTTGGGAGGATAAAAAGAAATATATAAATAGTGTTAGTTCATAAGGCTGCTATCTGTAATTTTTACTAAATATGCATGGTATGTATGAGTTTTTTAAATTTTAAACTGCGGTCTGCCAATGTTTATACATTTTGTGGAATATCCACATGTAGACGTGATGTTTTGCAAACAGATTAAAGAAAATCGCTGCATATTTTTTTTTAGCATAAACATGGAGATATTTCCCCCGTTAAAAAAAAAGCACATTGCTGCATTGTTTCTATTTGCATTTGTCTGAGGTCTGTCCTATTGGAATTTAAGGAATATAGTCAAGGCCAATAAATGCTGCCAACGGAGCCAAAATGTCAATAAGCACATTCTTCATTTGGCAGTTTTTGTCTCTCTCTAGCACATTTTTATCAAGAAGTATCCTTTGAAGTTTGAAGATGAAAAGATGGTAGGCGCTCTATTTTAATCTTTAGAGAAGATATATAGGTACTAAAAACAAGAAAGCTGAAAAGTATAATGAGCTATTCAATATTTGCTACTTGAGGAATGTGAGGTATTAGTCCAACAGTTTTGTGTGTGTGTGTGTGTTTTGCTTCACAAGATTTTTCGGAAGTGTTTTGTCTTTGCCTTTGTCTTCCTAAGACTGAAAAAAAAATCCTGATCCAGGGTCAATCACTGGCTTTGTGCCTAAAGTGGGACTAGAATTCACCATCTCCCAGTTTCTAACCTGGTACTTTAGCGAAAACTCTACACCATCCTGGCCTAATATCAAGCAGTATAATGTCAAAATTATCCTATGATTTTGGAAGTCATTTTTCTTACGTTGCAGTCTCAAATGAAGAATAGGGAACCTGTAGCTCTCCAGATGCTGCTGAACTTCACCTCCTAGGAGATGCAGCCATATTGCCACTAGTGAGTGACATTGTGAACTTAGCAACATCTGGAGCACCAAACCCCCCACACTTCTCCTGAAGATAGACTGCCACATGGTCTTCCATGTGAATTGGCTCATAATTCATAGATTCTTCTGCTAGAATATCCTTGGCCAATTTTACCTGAGATATGGGAGTTGAGGTCAAAGAAGTATGAGGCAGATTGTAATAGTTGCACACTCCTTTAATTTACATATAAACTTCACTGTATGCATAAAGCACATAACTGCTTCAATCCCATTGAGATACAAAACCATCCCTGTCATATTTAACAGATTTAACAGATTTACAGAGTTGGAAGGGACCTTGTAGGTCATCTAGTCCAACCCCCCAGCCAAGCAGGAGACCTTACACCATTTCTGACAAATGGCAGTCCAATGTCTTCTTGAAAGCCTCCAGCGATGAAGCTCCCACAACTTCTGAAGGCAAGCTGTTCCATTGGTTGATTGTTCTGTCAGAAAGTTCCTTGTAGTTTCGAGTTGAATCTCTCCTTGGTCAGTTTCCATCCATTATTCCTTGTCTGGCCTTTGGGTGCTTTGGAAAATAGCTTGATCCCTTCCTCTCTGTGGCAGCTTCTCAAATATTGGAACACTGCAATCATGTCTCCCCTTTCTTCACTTGGCTAGCCATGCCCAGTTCCTGTAACCATTCTTCATATATATGATATAAAATTAATACAAACACAACTGACAAATGTGGATGTTGAGAATCCGTTGTGAGGTTTAGCACCTGGACATAGCAAAATACACCTAGATAATCAAAAGAGATTATCTGCTATTAGATTCTTGTCATCCTCCTACACTAACAAATGTAGGAAATTCATCTTGCACCAAAATAAAAGTCCAGATACTTGTTTCTATATGAAGATGCTAAGTACAGTAGTCCCTAAAATGCTCAATGCCTAAGCCAAACATATTTAATATTCCAATCAAAGTAAGTGTATATAGTTTAAATTAGTAAAATTAAACTATTAGAATGCAAGTTAGAATTGTTAATTTTCTTTCTGGCCAGTAGGTGGCAGTCATCCCTAACTTTTCAAAAAGCCTTTTCCCACCATTAGTATGCAATTGTATTGCCCATATACTGGATTTTAAAAAAAGAATTCTGCTTTAACTATTATTTGAACCTTCTGTTCCTAATGAACCAGCCCAATTTCTTTTGAGCAACCTTTTTTTGGGAGACATTCATTTTATTACATTATCAGTAATTTATTACATTTTATAATTCTTCCCGTTTCATTTGTATTCTTTCTCTACGGTGAAGAAAAAGGATAAACGCACAAACAACAGCCATTCTAAGAACTACATTTGTGAACATTTCAGAATTTGTCCAAAAATGTTTATTTTCTAGTCCTTTGCCTCTTTACATTGTGCACTAAAAATATTGAAAATATTCTTTGGCAAAGTAGTTCTAATTTGCTGTAAAACAATATCCTCTAGGGCTAATTATTCTCTTGACAAGTCAAAACAGCCTCTCTCTGACTTGTCTTTTGCTGATTCTGCGGATTTTATTGGAGCAGGTTTTGTCCGGCTTCAACAGCTGAAATCACAAAAGAGATAAAAGGAAACAAACACAATAAGTCATCTTGAAAAGCACAGAAAGAGGAAGTTAACTTCCCACTTGAGTTCTCCTTCAGTACGGCAGGTTTTTTTAAAAAAAGTTTATGTGGGTGCGAGTGTGACAAAAAAAATAATAATTCACGATTTCAAAGCTCCTTAAGTTTATTTCCTTCAAGTTCTAGAAGGAAAAAGTAGAAGGGGCATCCTTAGTTGTCAACACTCAATACATTAATGGATATATGTCATTTCTTACCAATAATTACTTACTTCCCATTTGTTTGTTCAAATTTTATGGGCACCCATCTCAAACAATGACTCTAGACAGCTTTTAATCTGCATATAGAAATAGCAAGCCCAACTCTGCTTAGCTTTAAACAGTAAAACTGGCCACTCTTGATGTTAAAAGCACTAGAATTACCCCCTTCATTAATTTAGAGATGGGAGAAATGCTGCCTTCCAGACTTTACAGATTTAAATGCCATAACCCCTCATCATTGGCATGATGGCAGAGTCCTGGGAAACAGTTTCAGAAGTTTTTGAAGTTCAGTAGCTATTTTGAGATTGGTAATTTTCCTTTTCTGTAATCTCTACTGCTCCACGTACCCCTTTGTCCAATTTCTGATTCTTCTACTAAGCAAACTGGCAGCCCAGGTCCTGAGCTACCGAAGTCTTGCCTGTGTCTGTAATCTGCTTACCTAGATTGCTTCCTCCCCCCTCCCCACCACCACAGCAACCACTATCCATTCAAAGCAACCCAAAATGCATCATCACATCAAACTAGGGTTTAAAACGTATGTGTACAGAGGGGCAAGAGAGAAGAGTGGCAGGAACCTTAAAAGCTTATTTAAGCAAAGCAAAACAAAAACAAAACAAAAGGGCCTGTTTGGAAGCAGCTTTGTCCATGAAGCACCAGTTAGTGTGAGTGGAGAATTCAGAAATATAATTGGTCTGCAAAAAATGCTTTAAACAGGAGCGATTCTAAGTAGAGTATGGGCCACCTGTAGGGCATTTAGAAATTTCTCTCTCATCCCACCCCTCCCCACAATACTCTAACCTTGGCTCTACATGCCTTTAGTCTGATTAACAAAGCTAGGAAGAAAACTGGTTAAAAGGCTGTTCTTTTCCTCTGGATTCACTAACTGTTACAAGTCTCCCCCCCCCTTTTTTTTTTTTTTAAAAAAAAGCCTTACATTCTTTTAATTGAAGAACTTTTGAAGCTCCATGGTGGCAAATTGGTCTAACAAGAGGAACTGGGCAGTAGAAAGAATTTTCTAAAGAAAGAAACCCCAGAACCCGCTATACAAGACATTTATAGACAAGAGATCAAAGTTTTGTGGGTTTTTTTTTAATTGTCTCTAAAGGAGCTGAGATCCCTATAGATTAACTTTATTCATTGAGTTCTGTTTAAAAGAGATGCTCTGAGTTATTGGGATAGACAGGTAAAAAGTTCATCTGTTGTTGTAAAGCAGTCTGCTAATTCTACTTCCCACTTCAATCAATGAATGCTCGCCTTGATGGGGGGGTGGGGGTGGGGGTGACATACACCTTCATTTCCCAGACCATTTGATGTCTATGGAAGCTCATGTGATCTTTATAAACACGTCTACAGAATCCCATCAATAAAAGCCCCCAGTTTTCAGCTTATTTTCCCATCACTTTTAAACTTTTCTCAGCTTTGGCCTGCTGAACAGCAAGTACAAGCAAGCAATGGCAACCCATAGAAAGGATAACAACAATTCTCCCACACTGGCAGATGTCACAATAAAGTTGTGGGACGGAAATGCTATTGTTCTGATTACTGTGGGATAAAGCAAGAATTCCTGAACAAGACGACCCCAAAGCCTTTGTCCCAAATAAATTTCATTCCCAATCAAGATGCTAACTGGGAATTATAGCACATCCCACAATATATGGAGAAACCAGCCACTTTTGCAGGCCCAGATTATAGGCAGATCATCATGGAGAAAATGTGGCTACTAAGAGTGACATTGACTTGAGGATAAACTAATTAACCCAACACTTAGAATCAACACCTTAAGAGATGTAGTCCTGTCTCACTTTGCTCTATGATGTGGTCAAAAGCCATTGCTTTAATAACTTCTTCTGGACTCTGTTCAGTTACCAACAAAGGATAATATTGGTAGTCCAGTGTTGAAATGAGCACTGATGATGTAACCCAGTTTGGTAATGGAACGTCTGCAAGAAAACAACCAAATTCAGACAGCACCAAAGTCCCTTCTGTGTCCAGTTAATTTCAAAAAGGTGGGGGGTGTCAAGAATTCTTGACTATGTATCTTTAGGATTCCAGTAACTACTTTTTTCCAGCCAACATCACCAACAAGCCAAGAATGTTGATAGCTGGACACTGAGGATCAAGTACTGAAAATGCCTCTGTGCATTCTACTGAGATACGTTAGCACATTTATTTAAGCAGTACTGTATGGGAACCTCAGTATTTCTCAAAAGTCAAGAATTAGGAATAACTAGGACAGCAACAAGGGGGCAATTGCCCCTTCCCAAACAAATCATTTGACATGATTTTATTGACAAAATAGAATACTCAAACTTTTCACTCTTAGGCAAGAGCAGTGGTGGCAAGCCTCTAAATTTTTTTCATTAAACAAAAGAAATTTACAGACTGTATAGCATTTGGAATATATACATATCTTACACATTTTGTACAAGGTACCAATAATTATATAAATACATCCTTTAACATAATAAACCCGTATTTACTGGGGGAAGGGTGTACAATTAAGACATGATTTGAGCACATGATTTTAAGGCATCTGCCAGTTTTGTGGTTGTTGGCATTAAAAAAAGGGGGGGAGGGGGAAATTCTTGAGGGACTCCTCTACCCCTGGAGGTCAATTAGCGAGACATCCCTTCACATTGTATCAAGACCTTTGAGGGATGGAGGGAAAGAGCAGAGAAGTCCTACTGGGCCAAAAAGGGGCTTGTGCTGGCTGAAGACAAATAAGGCAATTCTTGTCTTCAGAAAATTCTTATACCAACAACACAGAAACATGCAGCTTTTGACATGGAAGGATTGACTGACAAGGAATGGAGGAAGAGACAGGAGGACAATGGGCTGGCAACATGGGCCTCTGGAACTGTCCTGCTCCTGGGGAAGCTTCTTCCCAAAGAGAGATGTGCAGCATCCCTCCATTCCAACTCCAGATTTTACACCTGGGACAAAGGCATTTGTTTGGGGTAGGAAACCGAACTGGCTGTGCCAGACCTCCAAGTCAAACCAGTGCTGACATCGCTGTACATCGACCCCCCTCCACCCCCCAGTCCTCCCACAGCGGCAGCAGACCCTATGCCACCACCTCCCCCCCTGGCTCCAATACTCCCCACCACGGCAACTGCGGTCCCTTTGCTGGCCCAGCAGCAGCGGGTGCAGAGCGATTTCCAGGACTCCAGCGTCTTTCCGGACCAGACCCAAACCCCCGAGGTGATGCCAACCACCAGGCACATGAAGTACTTGAGCATAAAAACCGCGTAGTCTGGTCGGCGGGCTTGGTCCGGCTCTTGGTCCCGCAGGCAGGGACAGTTGTGGGTGGCTTCCCAGTGGGGGCGGTTGTGCTGCTCGTAGAAAAGGCAGGCCACCACGCTGGCGGCAGGCACCGTGTAGAGCACCGTGAAGAGGCCCAGCCGGATCATGAGCTTCTCCAGCTTGTGCGTCTTGGTGGGACCCCCTTGCTGCTTGATGACACTCCGGATGCGGAAGAGCGAGACGAACCCGGCCAGCAGGAACATGGAGCCAATGGCCAGGTAGATGAGCAAAGGGGCCAGCACAAAGCCTCGCAGGTTCTCCAGGCTCTGGTTGCCCACGTAACAGATTCCAGCCACGGGATCCCCATCCACAGAACTGAGAGCCAGCACAGCAATGGACTTGATGCTGGGAAGCAACCAAGCCGCGAGGTGGAAGTACTGAGCGTAACTCGCAATGGCCTCGTTGCCCCACTTCATGCCTGCCGCCAGGAACCAGGTGAGGGACAGGATAACCCACCAGATGGAGCTGGCCATGCCAAAGAAGTAGACCAAAAGGAAGACGATGGTGCACAGAGCCGGGCCCGTGCTTTCGTACCGCACGTGCTCAGCCACCGCCAAGTCGGGCTGTAGCTCCGCGGCTCCGCCGGCAGCTCCGCGGCCGCCCACGGCTGCGGCGGCCGCCCCCGCAGCGCCTCCAGCGGGGCCCGCCGGCCCAGCTCCCGCGGCTGCCGCCGCCGCCGCTGCTCCGCCGCTGCAAGCCACTTTTTCGTGGCCGGCGACCAGGCGCACCAAATAGCCCAGCGAGACGAAGAGGTAGCAGGCGGCCAGGAAGATGATGGGTCGCTCCGGGTACTTGAAACGCTCCATGTCGATCAGGAAGGTGGAGACGGTGGCGAAGGTGGAGATGAAGCACAGGATGGACCACAGGCCGATCCAGAAGGCGGTGAACGCGCGCTCGTCCGGGCTGAAGTAAGGGTTGTGGCACGGCAGGGCGCAGTTGGCGATCTGGCCCGTCTTGACCCGGTTGTAAAGCGGGTGGCGCTCGCTGGACACCGACACCATCGGCGCCCGGCACTGGCAGCCCGGCTCGCAGGGGGTTGGAGGGCGGCTTTTGCGGAGCGGAGGATCCGCGGCGGACGGAGGCGGCACCACAGCCCCGGAGCCCCTGCCCGACCCGCCTCCCGCCGGCTTTCGGTGCGGCGGCTTGGGCTGAGGCTGCGGCGCGGCGGTGGCGACGTCGGTGTGGTTATAGTCCATACAAAGCATGTCCTGGTTGCCTTGCTCGGGCAGGCGGTCGCAGCGCATGCGGTCCGGCCAGGCGAAGCCGTACTGGCGCATGAGGGGCGCGCAACCGGCCTTGGCCCGCTCGCAGACGCTGCGGCAGGGCGGCAGCGGCTTCTTGTAGTTCTCCAGGCAGATGGGCGTGTACATGCTGCACAGGAAAAAGCGCAGGTCCGCCGAACACTGGATCTCCACCAGGGGCCAGAACTGGTGGACCTCCAGCCCCGCCTCGTCCTGCGTGTCGTGGTTGAACTGGTTGGGCATGTAGGTGTAGTTGTAGCCGATGCCTTTGCACAGGGGCACGGTGATGTCCTGGCAGGACAGCTCCTTGGCGGACGAAGAGCCGGCTGCTGCTGCTGCCGCCGCTGCCGCCGCGGCGGCGGCGGCAGCGGCGCAGGTCGGTTGCTTTTGCAGCGGCGGCCAGGCAGGCAGGAAGAGCGCCAGAAAAGCGACGGTCAACAGGTAAGAGCGGGGCTCCATGCTCGGGAAAGTAAGTCCGCCCTCCGACCCGGAGGGTGAGTGAACGAAGCGGCGTCGGCGTCGGCTCCTCAGCTGCGGTTGCGCTGGGCAGCTAGGCTCCGGTCTTCCTGAAGCTCATCTCGCTTCCCCTCGCTGCCGAGTTGGGATGAGAGACGCGGCGCTTGCTGCTGCTGCGGCTTCTTCGTCTCTGGCTGGTTTTCTCAACTTTCCCTTCAGCCGCGGGGTGTCAGAGATGGCTGGGAGACCCCCCGAAGATGCAGCAGCCCCTCGGTCGCTCCCGCCAGACCGAAAGCTTGGCTGTCCTTCGAAGCGGATTGCGCTTGTGGCGCGCCGGAGAAGCGACGCCACCTGAGAAGCTCGGTGAACAAGAGCAGCGCCGCCGTCCCCCAGTCGACCAACTTCTGGTTCTCTTCAGCTCCAGCAGCGGTGGATGCGCTCTCAGACTATTTAAAGCCGAGGCAATCAGGCCCCGCCCCGCCTGTCCCAGCTACCTATCACGAGGGCTCCGGGCGGAGATCCTAGACCCCGGCTAAGCCCTTTCGCTTAAGGTGGATCGGCCTCGGCCCCAGGATTGGCCGCAAGCCGATCGCTTCTGGCCCTTTAAAAGAGTCGCGGCGTGGGATGCGTGCCCGTGCGTCGGGTTTTTTGTTTTTTGTTTTTTTAAAAAACTTCTCAGGTGTAAATGGCTTACTTGACACTTGGGCAGGTAAGTTCTCCAATGAACGAATAAAGGCGCGTGACACCCGGGCTCCCGAGAGTTGATTTAATCAACTAATTCTCCGTTTTCTGTGCCGAGTGTGAAGACCTTTTGTAAAGTTTTAACTTCACAGCCATAAGCTGGATGACTGACTGAATCTCCATAAGGCGTTTCTAGGCATCTCATTAAACCAAGCGGTGTTCTCACCCCCCCCCCTTCTCTTTTCCGTCCCTCCCCTATTTTATTCCTGGATATGTTGGATTTCTGACAGGCTGGATCCAAACACCCGAAATAGCAGTTTCTATTTATTAAACTGATTTTTAAGACTGCCTGACTCCAAGAAGACTGTTTTACAATATTTATCTAAAAATGTTAAAATATATATACCACACACCCACCCCAAAATGTTCCAAACAATTATGATTGTAAGATGTAAGATGCCAGGCATATTGTTTTAATGATAACATTCCCCCCCCCCCCACCTTTCAAATTGCTCAGTGTCACCTTTTCTGGAAACTCTTGCACAGTCTCTCTCTTAATAGGGAGTTTCCCCTGGATTTCAGTCCAGCACACCGATTTTGGAAATTCCAAACATCTGGAACGCAACAGGTTTGGGGGGGGGGAACAAACCATGATTTTAGTGCCAAGGGGATTTCCCCAATTTCCAGAACTGGAATTCAGAATAACTCAGAAAAAGCTGCTCCCATCTTTCTAGTTGTAAATAATTTCCCTAAGTTGCTCAGAGGCTGCTTTGGAAACCTGGGCCAGAATCTGCATACGATAACGACATTAAATAAGGTAAACCTCATAACTTGTGTGATAGACATTTAACTTCCCCAAAAGACCATGGGTGGTTAGATGCAGAGAGGTCTTCATATCTGAGATATATCTCATTGAAATCAGTGGTGTTTGAGGTAGTTATGAGTGATCTTGTTGACTGGTAAGTTTTAATAAGTGTTTGGTGGAAGCCTCTATCAAAATAAACAGGACTAATTGTACTTGTCATAAGATAATGCCATCAATCCCATTTCCCCTCATGGTAAGCTCATTAAGAAGGCGGCAATCCCATTTATTTGAATGGCACTTATCTCCACTTAGTTTAAAACCGAAATTTACACAGCAGCCTTCCTAAAATTCATGATATCCTACAATATACAAGATTTAAGTCCCATCACCACAGCGGCTATGCTGGTGAGGATTGTAGAAGCTGAGATCCAGCACGCTGCATGTTCCTCCAATTATGATTCTCCCCCTACTCTCAAGAAAGCCTGTATAAATCACATGATAAACGCACAAACTAAACTGTATTTGTCTAGCTGCCAATTCTCCATCCATCTGCATGGCTGAGTTTCAGCATGCAAAGCGGGTTATGTGGTTCCAGTTGTTTATTGTACAAATTTGTGGGTTGAGGAAAGGGTTTATTAAAACGAGAAATTAAAGTTTCAGCTTTGCCTTCTCCAACTCCATGCTCTTGCTTCCAGTCTGGCTCCCTAGTGAACTTTGCATCTGACAGCTGCCTCATCCAGTCAGGATGTAACTGGATCCTCCATTCTGCTTTGGCTCCGACTTCAGGGCCAGGATCTATAGTGTTCCTTTCTCCAGCTGTTGCTACCAAAGGTTTTACTCCTAGTCTCAAGAGAGGGGTGGGGGGAGAAAGAACATGGCACTTCAATCATTTTCTCCAACTTGCTGCTCTCTGAAAGCAGGGGTTTCCAACCTTGACACCGATAGAAGTTGTGGACTTCAAGTCTCAAGTCTTAAAAAGTTGCCAAGGTTGGAGGCCCATGTACCAATGCATTTAACTCCATCCGAGACAAAAGGAGTTAATATTCTTCCAACCGGAAAGTTAAGTTGGGAAATCCATTAAAGCAAAAACACTTAACAAATCTTCATCTGGTTTCAGATTTGGTATTTGGAAATGTATAAATCTGCTTAGAATATGACTGGATTCAATTAGGTGACAGTCTCCTAGTGAAATTCTAAAATAAACAAAAATTGAACAGATTATTATCTGGAAGGGTGATGAAAATTTAAATACGCATTATATTTATCAGTTACTAATCACATTTAATTGTAGGATGTGTGGGCATGTTTTGAGAAGAAGATATGAGCAAGGATGAAAACAGACTATGTGTTAAAAAATTAGGGCGACAAGCAGGGAGCAATTTTAAAAAAAACTGTTGCAATTCTATATACTTTACAAAACCAGTTAAACTCAGTGGGACTTAAGAGACATAAGATTGCATTGTTAATACATCCATTTTCCTGAAATGTTAGCCAACCAAAGATAACTGTGGTTGGAACTAACAAGCTTACACAGAGCTTACAACAAGTCTATTTACAATGTTTACTTAAAGAAATATGCAATTCTATATGTAACGGCTTTTCAAAATAAAGTATTCATGAACTGATGAAAAACAATGATTGCCCACTGGTCCTATGCAATGCATACATTGAATTTATTTATGTAGCACATTGTACTCCAATTTACTTATTGGAATAGATGTGTTTATGCCACACAACCACCACGTTGCAGGAAAGCAACCCACATTTTTATTCACAATGTTCTATGAAATCAACCATTCATGAGATGGATGGCAAGTAATTGCAACAGGGTTTGAATTACAATAGAAGAAATGGCAGTATGGTCTAGTGGTTAAAAAACCAAGGCTAGAAGCCAGGAGATTTTGAATTCTTCTAAGAAACTATGAATTCTAGTCCCACCTTAGCCATGATAGCCAACTGAATGATGTTGGGCCAATCATCATAGCTTCTAGTCTCACCGTAGCCATGAAGGAAGGCTGGGTGACTTTGAGCCAATCACATTTCTTTCGGCTAAACTTCCTTCACAGAGTTGCTGTTTTGGGGAAAATAGGAGGAGAAAGGAGTATTAGGTATGGTGGCCACCTTGAATTATTTGTAAAAATAATAAAAGTGGAATAAGTAAATAAATAAATAAAAAAGGGATTGCATGGTAAGGGGGAGATTGGTTTGTGGCTCATGAGTTTCATTGCTTTAATGAAAATTAAAGCTTTAAAGAATTAAACTTTTCCTTTATTTTTATTTTTTCGTGTAAGAATTCAGTCTTCCCTTTTCAAATTGGGAGAACTCTAGAGCCTTCCTGTTATATCACCTGGAGGTAAAACCATCTTTTCTTCTGCTGGGACAACATAAATGACTAGGTAAGCAAAATATTAGGCACCTTGGATATAATCTGAGTAGTTAACATTGCCCTTTTCACAATGGCATAGGAGGAAGCAATTCAACATCTCAATTCTCATCTGTGCCAGACAAACTATTGCTTGTTTTTACATGAGCCTGTTAAGGCATTTCTTAAAGATGCTAAGCTCAGTAATGAGGATCTTGGTTATCATTTCCAATCAACACAGGAAGAAAACTGATCACACCAACCCTTGTGCCTTGATGTGGATTAGAGAATTTAGCCAGTCTGGCAGATAGTTTGCTTTAGGTGTGTGTGTGTGTGTGTGTGTGTGTGTGTGTCTGTGTGTGTGATATTTTGAATTAAAGATGACATGCAATCTAAGAGGTATGTTCTATTCATTTTTTTTGAAAAAAGTTTTTTATTTTTATTTCTCATTTATACGTTCACAAATATACAATTTAATAACTATTATTAATAATGTGTAATATCTTTTAAAATTTATAACAATTTTTCTCCCCCTACAATTAACAATATAACCGAGATTGCTTTTCTACCATCCCATACACCCGTCTTATTTTACAACAACCCTACTTCTTCCTTCTTTCCTTCCCTCCCTCCTTCCTCTCTCCTTCTCTCCTTTCTTCTTTCCTCCTCTCTTTTCCCTTCTCTATTTCCCCTTCCTCTTCACCACTCCTCCACTCTTCTTCCCTTTCTTATCCTCTCTTCTACTCTTACTTCCTCCCCATTTCTTCCTCTCCTTTTCCCTTTCTTCTTTCCCCCTCTTTTCTCTTCCCCTCTTCCTACCTTTCTCTCTACTTCTCTCTCCATTCCCTCTTTCCATTGTTGTGTTTGTATATTTTCCTCTTCAATCTGGTGTATTTTAGGATGGTGTTCTAACAAACCTGGTTCTGTATTTACATAACAATGTTAAAATCCCTCTCCCACAATTTATTTTCAATTTAATAGTTACACATACATCATCATTTAAACGTATACTTGTATATTAAGGTATGTTCTGTTCATATGGTTCACATGTATATCGAACTTTGCAAGGCTAAAAGGTTATTGCATATGCTATTGGACATAACAAACTAACAGACTTGCCCTCAGAACAGATACGGAGTCTTAATATAATTGAGGAAAAGCTCAGGACTATTTAAGAGTATAGAAAGAATCCATCTTTTCTATCTTTTACAAGTTTCTGGGAATGGAGAAATTATAGCAAAATACTTTTGAAGACTAAGGGGAAAATATTTGTAGCTCAAGCTTGAAATGAGGGGTCCTTGTTGCTCTCTGAGCTTGCTTGTTTTCTTGCAAACGTTTCATTACCCAAACTAGGTAACATCACCAATGCTGGTCACTATCACTGATAAATGTTACTTAGTTTGGGTAATGAAACCTTTGCAAGCAAACAAGCAAACTCAGAGAGCACCAAGGGCCCGCTACTTTTGAAGAAGATGTCTGAAGCCATCAGAGAACCTTTTTTTGACTATAATCTTTAAAAAATGAACTGGTACACTGCCCATAATCTGGAGAAAAATGAACAGAGTCCCATATTAAAAACAAGGTTAATTTATATTGAGCAATTAACAGAATGTGAAGCAGTTGGTCTGAAGGCACTCTGGAAAAACAAGCTTTCATTACTAGGAGCCAGGTTAGTCAAAAGAAGGCTGCATTGGTCCAGTTTTATTTATTTTTATTACAATCTGTTTGTTTATTTATTTGCTAGATTTATACATTGCCTTTCCTTAAGGAGTTTATTCCCTCTTCTAGTTTTCCCCCCAGCAACCATTCGGTGAGGCCCAAATTCACCCAGAAGATGCTCCTGGATCTTGACTCCCTCTGATCGTAATCCAATACTTTAATCCGCCCTGAGTCCCTCGGGAATAGGGCGGCATACAAGTATAATAAACATACAATCACCATACTGTATTGGCTGTCTAATCTAGTAGTGACAGGGAACGTAAGGCACATTCGTATTTGGTAAAAGATCTGGAGAGTTTTCTGGAAAACAAGATGGAATGGTAGTTCCTTGAAATTGCAATCGCATGAGCAGCTGAAAGGATATTTGTAAGTGGTCCTGTTTTGTCCTGGGAAGCAATAACAAGAAAGATTTTTCAGGATTCTTATCCCATAACTTTTTTATGGATGGCTTTAGAGTGGGAGAGTGTCAAACTGGTGGCCTGCAGGCTGGATGCATAACATGCTGGCCATGCCAATAATGATTTCCCTCAGACCTTTACTACCAGTTTGGGAGTGCTAGCGCACGGGGCTTCTGCGCATGCACAGGACCGGGGCAAACTGGCAGAGTACCACTTCTAGGCCATGCCCTGCCCCATTTTAGCAAAGGAGAAAAAAAGTAATGATGCGTCACGTGACAACAACGTGATGATGCGAGTTTGACACCTGTGGCTTAGGAGGATGGATTCCCCCCCCCCGATTTCCCCCCCCCCCAGGTTGGCTAATATCTTAGAAGGACAAATCACAATTCAAAATGTTCTAATCAAGTTTCAGTATTGAACCAGTAGACAGTGATCAATGGCAATAATGGAAATTTCTTGCATCTGAGTAGGGCAAATCAAATTCATAAATATAGAAATGGAATGTAAAAAGGAGTACTAATGGACCACGTGGTAAATGTAAGCAAGAGGTATGATACTGCGGCTAAATACCGGTATGCAAATGGAGGTTACATTTATAGAATCATTTTATTCAGCTTACAGATGGTGGCCAGTCCCATTGCACTGCGCACAGGTTACATTGCACATGGGACCACTGTCTACAGCACTAGGTGTGACACTTTAAAAAGAGGCCTAAAGAAACTGGAACAAGTTTGGAAGACAGCAACGATTTATGGCCAAAGATCTGAAAATATGAAGAATGATCACAGCAGATCTCTATATTTTAGCTCGGTAAAGGTAGAAATGGATAGAAAATAAGAACCCTGGTTTAAAGCAGTGTTTTTCAACCCTGGGAGTTTGAAGATGAATGGACTTGAATGAATCAACTCCCAGAATTCTCCAGCCAGGATGGAACTGATCTATTTTTGAAACTGAGAAAAGGACAGCTCAATATTATGGGGAATTCTGGAGAACAGCTTGTTAACAGCAGCTGCATTTCCCTTTGATGGAGAATCTGGGGTTGGATGGCCACCTCTCCATGGATCAATTACATGGCCTATAAAATGTTATCCAATGATAGTCATGTACTTGTCTTAACCATGGTTTGGTGCATAACTACAGTACTACTAACAATAAAAACTGGCTTCATATATTCTAGACCATAGCTTGGTTTGGGTTTAGCATAATGTTGCTCTTATCTTGGCAACTTTTGTAGGCATCAACTCCCACCCAGAACTGGGAGTTGAGATCCTTGCCTCTTAAAAGTTGCCAAGGTTGATAAACACTGATTTAACATTACATGAAGCCAGATGAACTATGGTTTATGAATTGGTGGCTGGAAAACTTACATTTTAGGAATTAAGAGCCTAGTGGAAATTCAACCCATGGCGGCTTTGCCAAATGAAGTTTAAGCAAACTTTGGGTTAGTGCATCCTATGAAAAAGAGGACGAGTCCATTGGAGTTAGGTAGCTGATAACATTCAACTAAATAGTTGCTAAATGTTATATTGAAAAAGAAACTCCTAATGGCATCGGGGAAACTGTCCGCCAGCGTATGGCATTCCCAGAGAAAATTGCCTCGGATCACAGATTCCTACATAATATATCAGCTAATGCCGAAACTGCACAAGCCACGGCAGGATGCGCGAGCCGCCTGGCTGGCAAAGGGCAGAATGTTGTTTTGGTTGAACGTTTCTCAACCTTTGGCCAGCCCTGTGACTCGCGATTCCGCGAACCTCGGGTTGCCAGCTTGACGCGCATCTCAAGCTACCTTAAACGGGCGGAGGAGCGTGGTGGTGGAAGAGAGGAGGAGGAGGAGGAGGAGAAAGAGCTAGGAAGGTCTGGCAAGAATGCGAGGAAGCCTATTCGCGCCTGTTGGGCCGTCCCAGGGGGTTGTCTTGGTTTTTTCTTTTTCTTTTCCATAGAGTGTTTATTTCTTAATTGATCTGCTGTTTCGTTTAGCGCTTGCATGGAGCTCACGCTGGGACCGTAATTATTGCCACCGCGGGAACTGGCGCTCCGCTGCGGAGCCGAGAGGGTGGCGGGGAGGGCAGGTGAAGCGGAGGTGAGGCTGCCTTTCTTTGGCGGCCGCGCGTGCGTCTATGCGGGAAAGGAAGCGGGGGAAGGAATGGGAAAAAAAAGTTTTCTGTTAATCTCTTTAAAAGAACAACGTGGCGCCAATTGCTCTTCGCGGAATTTGCTTTCTCTGCGCCCGATTTGAGTTCCCCAAGCCGGTTTTCCTTTTCCGACTGGTTGTAAGGCTGCCTGCTAGTACAAAGGGACGCACCTCCACCCAACTTTTGAGTAAAGATGCACCGGAGTAAGCTGCAGTATAATTAAGTCTTCTTCCGGTGTCTTCTAATTAAAAGGGACCCCAGCAGGTTTCTCCCCCTTCCTTCCCCTTTAAAAGCCTCGTTTCCATCCCTCGTTTTACCTTCATATTCAGGTCTTTATATTCTTATAAACCGGCCGAGTTGCAGAAAAACAGGGATGGAAAGATATGAGTTAGGTGCCCTGCTTTCTTATATGCGAAGAAGAAATAAAACTATTTCCTAAATGCCAGAGTAAGTGATTTCTTTAGATCTCTCCTTTATTATCTTTGTATAAAATTTAAGGCAGAAAACACATCTAATGGCCCCTGTTCCTATTTTCCTCACAATAATAACAACAACAACAACCCCGAGAGGTGGGTTGGATTGGGAGAGAGTGACTCCCAGGCAGCTTTCATGCCTAAGGCAGGACTAGAACTCAGAACTCACTGTCTCCTGATGATTGGCCCAAAGTCATCCAGTTGGCTTTCATGCTTAAAGTCGACTAGAATTCACAGTCTCCTGGTTCTAGCTTGGTGCCCTTCACCACTGCCATTCTGGTTCTTCTTTATTCAATCTTTATTAAGCAGAACAAAAAAAAAAGTGACTTCCAAATGTGGTATTTTTTGATGCAGTAGACTGTTTTTGCTCTCTTGCTGAATGCAATGAAAATAATGGAGTTTCCTGCTGCAACTAAATTCCATTTTCCCAGTGTCTACTCTAGACCATTGCTTAAGGATTCTGGGAATTGAAGCCAACGCATCTTAAAAGTTGTCAAATTTGCATAACACTGGCCCACATGGTGACGCTTTCCTTCCCTACATTTTCTCATCTTTATTTTCTTACCTATATTTTGTTGGGTCACATTTGTCTCCTACATTATTATGTTCGTTAATTAAACTCATTTATACCATTGCCAAATTGGCAAGTGGAGAAACCCCATGTCAGGTTGGGTTCTCCATCTAGCGGCATTAACACAAATAGATCTTTCTGTGCCAGAATTGTCAAGTATATTAAGAAATATTTGATAAGGGAATTTAATCAGGCTTAATATTACAGTTATACCTAAAGCAGGTAAAGATTAGATTCAAGTGTGCTAGTTACCATCCAATCTCGTTGATTAAGGTTGATACAAAGATTTGAATAGCACTCTTAGCAAATAGAACAAGTGACACCAGAACAACTAGACACAAGGACAGTTTTTTTTCCTGAATGCCATCACTCTGCTAAACAACTAATTCCCACAACACTGTCAAACTATTTACCAAGACTGTATTACTATTATTTTTCTCATCCGTCCTATTACCTATCTCCTCCCACTTATGACTACAACCTTGCTGCTTGTATCTTTACTATTTATATTGTTTTATTTAGTTTCCTAGAATGATTTGATTGCTTATGTAGTATCCTGTGGTTATCACTAAGTGTTATATCTTATGGTTCTTGACAAATGTGTTTTTAATGTACACTGAGAGCATATGTGTGCAAGTGGAAACACCCTGCCATTCACACACATATGCATATCAGGGTGGGCCACCAAACTGGAATGGCCTTAGACCCCTGATTTAGAACATTTCAAAGAAATGACATGTCCTAAACCATTGGTGGAATAAAGAATTAAAGGTTCCTGTATTGCTAGGCCCAGTCCAACCCCTTTAACTCCCAGAATACCCCAGTCAGTTGAGATCCACAGGTCTTAAAAGTTTCCATGATTGGACATCCCTGGCCAAGACAATTGGAGAATTGGTTGGTATTGCCCTTTCACCCAAAATGTGCATGGATAGCATTTACTATCTATGAGCATATTGACTATAGATGTAGATTTTGATTGGGCAAATGTAATGAAATATGGGGTTCATTTATACAAAGTGCAGCAGGTTAAAAGACTATATAAATGTATTAGAAAAATATACAGGTAGTCCTCAATGTATGAGAACAATTGAGCCCACAATTTATGTTGCTAAGTGAAACATTCATTGTGAGTTTTCCCCCATTTTACAATCTTTCTTGCCACAGTTGTTAAGTGAATCATTGCAGTTGTTAAGTTAATAACATGGTTGTTAAGTGAATCTGGATTCCCCATTGACTTTGCTTGTCAGAACGTCGTAAAATGGGATCACATGACCCCCCAGGACACTGCAGATGTCGTAAATATGTAAATAAGTAAAAATTCGGGACCTGAATTTTGATCCCGTGACCATAGGATGGTGCAATGGTTGTAAGTGTGAAAAATGGCCACAAGTCACTTTTTTCAGTGCCATTGCAACTTCAAACAGTTACAATGAATGGTTGTAAGTCAGGAATTTATCTGCTGTTTATCTGCTTTATACCAGGTCTTCCTCTTTCTTCTAGTTTGTACCCTACCATTGCTCCAAAAGTTCAGGCTGGAAAACATAAGGCTGCCTTCTCCAATTTTTACCCTAAACAACAACCTGAGAATTTTGGTCTGAGACACAGTGATTGTCTAAAAGTCACATGCAAAGCTGCTTATGGCAAATTGAACTGGTTCTCCTTGATCCTTGGCTGCTTCCTTATCTACTGTCTCAGTCTACTTTCCTTGAACTGGGTTGGAAAGCAGCTGCCTGGTGTCACTGCTAAATTATGTATCTTTTTCCTTTGTTGTATTCCCCCACCCCCATTTTTCCTTTTTAAAGCACTTTCTGGGTATTTTTTTCTCTTTGAATACACACACACACACACACACACACACACACACACGTGCACACAGACAGAAAAGACAAAAATCTTTCTTTATTTTTGTTCTTTCCTTCTTTCCTTCTTTCTTTCCTTCTTTCTTTCCTTCTTTCTTTCTTTCCTTCTTTCTTTCCTTCTTTCTTTCTTTCTTTCTTTCTTTCTTTCTTCTTTCTTTCTGTTTTTTTGTCATTATTTTAAATAGTATTTTTTTTAAAAAAAGAACCCTCATTCAAATGCACCCAATCCCAAAATTCATCTTACAAGAAATGCATTAATAAAATGCAATCTCTCAGTTAGAATTACTACTAGAAGGTAGTAGACTTGAAGAGCTCTGCTATAAGCCCCATTCTTCAAAAAAAAAATCTTTAATTCATAAACATTTTGAATACAATGTATTGATTGTCAGGATATACCATTTACAGTCAGAGAAAAGACAATAATAAATATTAACACATTTACCAATAACAATAATAATATATTAACACGCGTACTAATAACAATAGCAATAACTAAGTAATTTTAACTTAATCTTTTTATACTAGCTTATTTACCTTTTTGTTAATTATATTGACATGATTGTAGTTGTAAACCATCTTTATTTTTAATACATACATTCATAGTCTTTTTTCCTCTCATTTTGACCTCTCATCACTAATCGCTCATAAAATCTATTCCACAGCAAGTAATATTCTGCATCTTCTTTATGTTTTATTTTTAAAGTTAGTCTGTCCTTTTCAGTGAAATCTAAAAATTTTCAAATTACATCCCCATCCAAAAAGCTTCTTCAAGATATGTTTTGGTTGTAGAAAATGAAACTTTTAAAATCATAAAATGGAGCACACTTATTGACAAATGATGTGTGAGTTGGTTTGCAGGAGAGTTTGTTTTTAACCTAGCTGCTCTCAAGAAATGGATGAGAGAACAGGATTGAAATGCAAATGTGGGAGGGGAGATGTTTTAAACCTTAACATTGGGAGTTGTTTCAAGCCCTACCTAGGCCTCATTGGTGTCATTTAGAGATTTCTTCCAGAATCCAACTGGGAAGAGGAAGAAGGATGAATGAAAAGGATTTATGTTAGCATCCTAGCAGGGTAAAAGGGTTAAATTCTTCCCATTGTCTTATTTTTGCTTCTGTCCCCTGCCAACTTCATGATATCTGCATATATAAATGACACATTAATTGCACATATATTTAATTAAGATACTATTCACTTGACCCTAAATACTGCTAGGCTGGATTATAGGCTATTTTTTAAAAAAATTACCAGCCTTAAGTTATTAATTGCTCAATAGAAAATATTTCCGGGCCATTCCAGAGCAATTTTTGAAAAGTCTGAAATGCACATTTTTAAACATATCTTTTAGTTCATTGCTTTCATTTTCTTGAACACTTAGGATGGCATGATTATAACTTTCTCCAGGGCAGTCTTATCTAACCTAGGCTTCTGATTTTGGGAGGCATTTGAGGAAACAGTTGCAATGAAGGATAACAAGAATGATCAGGGGGATAGAAAACTAGAAAAAGCAGAAGTGATTAAAATAGATGAGTTTAGTGTTGAAAAAAAACCTGAGACTGAAATATGCTGACTGAAGGTATATAATGCAGAAAAACATTTCTGTATTGGAAGAAAGGGTATGGGATAGTGGTTTTTATGTATTTATTTATTTAATTTATTTAGTTTGTTATTCATGTGCAAGATAACAGGAATAAGAATAAACATGAATAAGAACACAATAAATCGGTACAAATAAATGAGGATAGTAGGATAGGGACATTAGGCACACTGGTGCCTTTATGCACACACCTTACAGAGTCAGGCAGTGCGTTCCAGGCATTGACCACTCTGTTGCTGAGGTTGTATTTTCTGCAATCAAGTTTGGAGCAGTTTACCTTGAGTTTGTTTCTATTGTGTGCTCGCGTATTATTGGGGTTGAAGCTGAAGTAGTCATTGACAGGTAGGGCATTGTAGCAGATAATTTTGGGTACTACTCTTAGGTCAGACCCTAGGCAGCTTAGTTCTAGATTGTCCAAGACAAAATTTCAAGCCTGGTGGCATAAGGTATTCTGTTGCGAGCAGAGGAGTGGAGGACTCTTCTCATGAAATATCTCTGGACTTGTTCAATTGTGTTAATGCCCGATATAGCAATAGCAATAGCAGTTAGACTTATATACCGCTTCATAGGGCTTTCAGCCCTCTCTAAGCGGTTTACAGAGTCAGCACATTGCCCCCACAGTCTGGGTCCTCATTTCACCCACCTCGGAAGGATGGAAGGCTGAGTCAACCTTGAGCCGTGAGATTAGAACCGCTGAACTGCAGATAACAGTCAGCTGAAGTGGCCTGCAGTACTGCACCCTAACCACTGCGCCACCTTGGCTCTTCAGTGTGGATTCCAGACAGATGAGCTGTATTTGAGAATTGGTCTAATAAAGGTTTTTTATCCTAATTTTCAGTACAATATTACCAGAGAGAAAGCTTTGCAAGATTAGGTTAACAACTCTTAATGCCTTTTTGACAATGCTGTTACAGTGAACTCTGGCAATTAGATAATTTAATGTGGGTACTCCAAGGTGGAGAAAAAGTTCTAATAGCAAGGGAAGATTTATACTTCTTACCAATTATTTCTGGCAATGGTGAGCTTCCCTTTTAAATGTGCCTGGGGAGTCCTTTATTAAAGATGCTTTAATGTGAATTTTTGTACCAAGCAGATGGCATAAGTGATGGGAAAATTGGTTTTGTTCTGCTGAACTTCTTTAATTTGAATTTGATGCCCTCCAAATGTGTGGGACTGCAATACCTATCCTGAAATTGGTAAAGAAAGAGAAAACTGTTGTAGGTATTTGAGAGCAAATGTCCACTCAGAAGTCCCAAATGTGCTTTTTCAGGAGGCAACTGGACTTTCTTGTTTTTTTCTTTTGAAGTCTTTTCACTTCTCATCCAAGAAGCTTATCCAGCTCTGAAAGGATAGTGGGAAATGGAAGGATTCTTGACTCCTGAAAAAGCACTTTCGGAACAACCATGATCTGGATGAATGAGAATCTCTACAGATGTCTACCCAGAAGGAATAATAAGCAAAGTAAGCAGGTGAAAGTATGCCAGTTTATTGCCACTTTCTATCAAACTATTGATTGATTAGATAGAGCCCAGTCTAATTGTATCCCAATGAAAACTGGCTATTTGCATTCTTGGGAAAGTCAAGATGTTTGCCCAGAATAAACTATTTCTTAAGAAATAGTTTATGTTCAATATAGCCTGTAAATCGTATGAAATATAATCCAGCCAAGCACGTATTTTTGAGTGCTGTTCATTTTCTCTTTTAATAGCTATCAGATTCATAATCTTGGTTGCTTAAAGCAGTTAAACCCTTGAATTAAATCTGTTTTATAGCTCGACACATATTCAATAATAGTTGTGTTAGTACTCAGAAGCTACTTCCCAGCCATTGTGTTCTTCCTTTTAGCTTGTTCCTCTCAAAATAAATTCAATAAATCCATTGATCTAGATGGCTATGAACCCTTGGAGCTGAAAACTAATATACGGTATCTGAAGAACATTAGATTGTAGGGTTCCTCTGGATCTAATGTTGAAAATTGCCTAGAATCAAAACAAATATTACAATTTGTAACCAGTTTGAAAGTAACCAGTTTGAAAATTAAATAAATTCAGAGGAAAATCAGGAAAGATATTTGAGCCTAATGTCTTATGTCTTTTGCCTAAATGAGAATTGCAAGATCTTTCAAACTGTTTTATAGGTATGGATTTTGATCTTTCTCTCCCATGGTTGCCAAGTAACTTACATTCTTCTTCTTTGACTTTTTTTTACATACCAAAACATGTCCTTTGTCTCCCTTTTGGATTACTAGTTTATTATTTAATCACCCCTAATGCTGACAGCTACCTGACTATAGCTAGACTTATAGTATCCAACCTGTTAAATAATAAGACATAAATTGGTGGGAAAGGACAGTTTCTGCCCTGTAATTGGTCCCTGGAGTTAACCACAATAGAATCCTTACTGTAGGACATCATATGGAATAAAAGAAGCCTCTTGTATTTCCAGCCTGGAGGACAAAGGGAGGCTGATAGCTTATGCAAATAACAGATAATTCTTGCAAATGAAAAGTTAACTGGCTGACAAGCATTTAAAGCAGAGGAAATACCCTATTAGCAAGAGCTAAAAGAAAGAACTAAACTTTCGCACCCTGTTTTTTCTTTCTGGTTAAATACGAAAAATGCCAAAATGAAAGCCCAGGTGGTCATTTAGATTTCCTATTCACTTCCCATTTTTAAATTGGATAGTGCTTTTGAGATTGATGAAATTTTGATTATAGGTATAGTTTTTAATGTAGAGACTCAATTTTGTTAAGACATCAGGCTAGAAACCGGGAGACCATGAATTCTAGTCCTGCCTTATGAACAAATCAGCTGGGTGACCTTTGCGCCAGTCACTTTCTCTTAATCCTAGAAAGGATGCAATGGTAAACAACATCTGAGGAATCCTTCAGGAATTTCTCAAGGACAAGATGCAATGGATGAAAACTATTCAAGGAGAGAACTAACCTTGAACTAAGGTGAAATTTCCTGACAGTTAGAACAATTAATTAATGGAATAACTTGCTTTTAGAAGTCGTGAATGCTCCAACACTGGAAGTTTTTAAGAAGAGATTAGATAAACATTTGTCTGAAGTGATGTAGGATTTCCTACCTAAGCAGAGGGTTGGACTAGAAGACACCCAAGATCCCTTCCAACTCTGTTATTCTTTTATTCTGAATCAGAAGGCTTGGTTTCATGGTTTTGGTTTGATAGTATTATTCAGCTAAAATGCAGAATAAAGTTCAAATTTTATTCTATGATTTGAATACATGAAACTATTAGTTGGGAGATGGAGCTGATTGCTAGTAACTTGCCATCTTTCAACTCTGTCTAGATAGGAATTGCCCTGTAAAACTAATTTTATTGAAGGATAGCCTTAGTTTTCCAACACCTGGTTTAATTTCATTGGTTTATCAGGTCTTGGTCAAATATGCATGAACTACATCGTACAGATCTCTCATTAGATTGGGAAAGTTCTTTTAACCAGCTGGTAAGTTGACATTAAAAACTGAGAAGTTGGGGTGATTCTTTTTGAAATAGTGTTTCCTTGTGTTCTGTTTCTGGTCCCAATTTAAAAATAAAATTTTGTACCATTACTTGTTATGGATTTAGAGAGGAGAAGGAGAGAGGAAGGGGAAGTAGGGAAGAGAAGGAGGACAGAGGGAAGAAATGAGGCAGAGAGGGGGAGGAAAGAGGGAGAAGAACAGGATGGGTAAGGTACAGATATGGTGTACGGAGAGCAGAAGAGCCAATAATCGTTTTTGGGGGTTGATGGTAAGACAAATTGATGTTAATATTTAATAATATAAAATAATGTTGGTTATGTAATAGTATACATGTGGTTATTTGTTATGAAAATGAAAAAATAAAAAAAACGTTTTATAAAAAAAACATGTCATGGATTTAGGTATCTAAGTAGGCTTAGATATTTTCCCCTGTGGTTAGGAGAGGGAGTTCTCCTCCACATTTTTCATGTATGTGATCAAACTACCTGACGTACAAAAAGGGATCTTCACCAAAGTTCACATCTGGACTCTAATATATCCTTTTGAAACATTCCTGAGTCCTGAGTCCCTTCTGTCTTTTTCCTTTCTATGTTACTTTCACATCTTCCTGGTGGGCTTCCAGAAAGCATCTGATGGACCTACAGGTCTGGTCCTACCACTGAGGAAACTGAGGAGTTTCTTCAGTAGCAGACATTGACTGGAGGGTGAGGAGTGGAATAGTGGTGAAATTCATTTTTTTTTTACTACAGGTTCTGTGGGGATGGCTTGGTGGGCATGGCTTGGTGCACATGGCAGGGGAATGATACTGCAAAATTTCCATTCCCACCCCATTCCAGGGGAAAGATACTACAACATCTCCATTCCTATCCCACTCCAGGGGAAGGATACTGCAAAATCTCCATTTCCACCCCACTCGAGGGGAAGGATACTGCAAAATTTCTATTCCCACCCCATTCCAGGGGAAGGATAGTGCAAAAATCTCATTCCCACCCCACTCTGGGACCAGCCTGAGGTGGCATTTGCCGGTTCTCCAAACTATTCAAAATTTCCACTACTGGTTCTCTGAACTACTCAAAATTTCCGCTACCGGTTCTCCAGAGCCTGTCAGAACCTGCTGTATTTCACCCCTGGAGTGGAGGTAATTTAATGGAAAATAGGCTTATGTGAGTCATGATGTCTTAAGTTACCTTCCTCCAGTTAGATTTAAGTTTGCTTTACAAAAGTATAAGTGCCTTGTGCAAGACGATTAAAAAAAAACAACCAAAAATGGGGAGAAAGAAAAGGTTGTGGCAAATAATTAAGAAAACTGGGTGAGAAAATTCTGCAGATACCTTGATAATGCTTAAGAAGTAAAAAATATATGAATTTAAGCCTTACTCCTAATTTCTAAAGAATCCATAGATGAATACTAGGTTGAAAGAGAGTTGCATTATTGCTTCTTTAAAATTGTCAGTCACTGTGAACTTTGCATTGGTGTTTTTGGCAAAATGGGTCAAGTTTATTTATTATTCATTTTATTAATCAAATTTGTAGAGCCGCTCATCTCACCAAAAGTGATTCTAGGTGATGCACACTAATCAGTTATGAACACGTTGTAACCTGACCCACATTGAAGCAATCCTTTCAGCTAGCTAGAAAAGATTGTAAACAAGCTGTATAAGTGATAAACAAGCTACACACCCTTGTTTCATCCTAATATAGTTGTTTAATTGGCTCATAGTCCGATAGCTATTTACTGAGAAAAAAAATAATTGCCCTGGTTTTAATAGTGCTTGATTTATGATGGCAGTTTAAATGCACTTTATGGCAGATATTCTTACAGTTCTCTTTTCTGCCTGCTCTATGTCTCCCAAAACTGGTAGGTGTGTTATTGAGTATCCTAGTCATGTAAGCTGTGAAAGTTGGACCATAAGAAAGGCTGAGCATCAAAGAATTGAAGACTTTGAATTATGGTGCTAGAGCAGTCTCCTGCAAGTCCCTTGGACTGCAAGGTGATCAAACCAGTCAGTCCTAGAGGAGATCAACCTTGACTGCTCTTTAGAAGGCCAGATCCTGAAGATGAAACTCAAATACTTTGGCCACCTAATGGGAAGGAAGGGCTCACTGGAGAAGAGCCGCATGCTGGGAAAGATTGAGGGCAAAAGAAGAAGGGGATGACAGAGAATGAGGTGGCTGGATGCAGTCACTGAAGCAGTAGGCTTGAGCTTCAATGGACTCCAGAAGATGGTACAGGACAAGAAGGCCTGGAGGACAATTTGTTCATGGGGGCGCAATGAGTTGGACACAACTTTGCAGCTAACAACAACAAATATATGGTATGTAAGATTTCCTTTAAAAAAATACTCAAGTCAACAGAAGACTATTGACTTTGGAGGAAAATTAAGTGGTACCCAAATCTACCATTCAATTGTAGATTTGTTAAAGTCATCAATTTTTGCATTTGACTGCATGAGATGTTTTTAAAGTTGTTAAGTTAGTGACATGGTTGTTAAGTGAATCTGGCTTACAAATTAACTTGGCTTTTCAGAAAGTTGCAAAAGATGATCACCTGACCCTAGGAACATTGCAAATGTCATAAATGAACCAATTGCCAAGCATCTGAATTTAGATCATGTGACTCTGGGGATACTACTACAAAGGTGGTAAGTGTGAAAAAACGTAAGCCCTTATTTTCAAAGCTGTTGTAACTTTCAACAGTCACTAAAAGAACGTTGTTGAGGACAACCTGTCCATTGGAAGTCTTTGAATTAAAGTATTTATTTTGTCTACTGGTCCTGAAAGAAAATGCCCCCCCCCCATTTGTTCAGAAGATTTTTTTTGTTACACATTTCTTCAAAATAAAAAGTTTTATTTGCAGCATGAAAAGTTAGTGGCTCCTACACAATACCCTGTAAGATCGGCTTCTGGGTACAAAATTATAGAAATTAACCCATGAAGTATTTAATTTGATTTGGTGGTTAACTTTTGAGTGATTGTTGCATTTTTTAAAGGAAAGGAGTGGGGTTAAGTGCTGAAATATCTTTTCATGCAATGAAAAGGTGAATGTTGTCCAGTTACATTGGAAGATGACTTCTATTCAATTATTCCTTCTTTGTATATTGTTCCAAGTCAATATGTCTGCAGAGCAAACCACCCACTCTGTAGGAATACACAGCCAGCTACTTGGAAAGGTGAAAAGTTTAATTATGAGCATTTATATGTTCTAGAGAAAAGAGGCAATCTTCTAGCCCTCTCCTCCCACCCCTTTAACTAATGGAAATATAATTTTATGCTGTTTACATTGACATGTCTGTGATAAGAATAGACTTCTAACCTTGTTCCCTTTGAAGTGGAGCTACTACAGAAGAGAAAGAGAAAGTTGAGATTTTGGATGAACTGCTGAATTCCAGGGTCCTCATAGATAGATACCTCCATGATAAATGAAATGAATGTTATGTTATTGGAGAAAAGTTTAATTGCGGGTGCACATTTAACAGATTATTTATATAGTGCCATCAATAGACGTATCAGTGCAGCCAAAAAAAGCAAGGTCTCTGCTTTAAGGGCATGCAGTCCAAATATTGATAGTTGGGCTAGGAGGAGTTAGAGAAGAAAGAAGCGAAGCAATAAACAAAGGGAATTGACTTTCATGTTGCTTCAAATGCTAGTGAGCTCCCATTACAAGCGGATGTTTTTCCTGGTTTGTCTATTTATCCATCTTTCCTACATGCACCAGGTGATCAGAGAAAAGCATTCATAACTAGTTGATTCAATCCCAGATTAGTAACAGCATTGTACATGGTTGTATGTATTGGTTCTGTTGTCCATTCATTTAGGGTCCAGTTAATAAGAGGTAGATTGAGGTCGCCAAGAAAGATAAGAAGGTGTGGGCAAGAGGTTGCCCATGTTAGTAGTGAAGTTAGTTTGTTTGCATGTACAAGATTGTAATAGGGGGCTCTGTAACAAAGTAAGAAGCAAAATGGGATGTTTAGGGACAGCATAAGATGGTCTCAGGAAGAGCAAGCTCCTGTGCAACTTGAATATTTTTAGGGATTTTTTTTATAGAAGATAGCAACACCACTCCCTCTATGGATTTCATGGTCAGACTGGTAATCATGATAGTCTCTTACTGTGGTAATGGAATCTGAGAAGGATGAATTCAGCCATGTCTCGGAGACAAATATAATGTCGAACATAGCCATACTCAGTAAGAGAAGGAATTCTGGTATTTTGTTTATGAGGCTTCTTGCGTTAAATAGCTTGCATTAAACATCTGTGATGGTGGATTTTGAGGAAGTTTGGGGTACGCGTGCCTAGTATGGTTGGGGTGGTTGTTGTTGAGATGTGGACCGTTATGCTTGCTTTTAATGCAGTCAGCGCAGTAGCTAATGTATAAGTCAGTTGTGTTGTGTTGGTAAAGGTAGAAAAAGCAGGAAGTAATAGTTCGTGATGGAATGGGTAGGCCCTGCCATTGTGTGTCTAAAACACTGGGATAATTACAACACAGAGGAGTGGAGACAGCGTAGTCTAGAATGGAAAGGGGAACAATGACTCTTTTATGACCCGTGGACTTCAACACCCAGAGCCAACATGGCTGGATCAGGAATTCTGGGAGTTGAAGTCCACAAGTCATAAAGGGGCCATAGTTCCCCACCTTTGGTCTAGAAGAGAGGTGTCAAACTCCCAGCCCATGGACCTGATGCATCACATGCTGGCCATGCCCACACCCAGTTTAGTGAAGTGGGGTGGAAGTCCTGATACGTCACATGATGATGACACAACAACGTACATTTGTTCAAATCCCACTAGGCTCAAGGATGACTCAGCCTTCCATCCTTCCGAGGTGGGTAAAATGAGGACCCGGATTGTTGTTGGGGGCAATATGCTGACTCTGTAAACTGCTTAGAGAGGGCTGAAAGCCCTATGAAGTGGTATATAAGTCTAACTATTGCATTTGACACCAATGGTCTAGATAGAACAAGAGGAACAACAACAGTGGTAAAACTTTGAGAAGGCTACTAACGACAGAGCTTAGGACAGAATCATATCCTTCACTTTATTAAAAATGCTTTCCATTGATAATTTCTCCAAGTATTAATATCTGCCAGTACTGGCACCAATCCACTAGCTCAACAAGCCCAAACACCTGCTTGCTCCACCGTACTGTAGCTTCCATGTGTTGACCAGGGAGGAGCCATATGCAGAATTATTCCCCAGGGTGAGATGAATGTTGTAATAGTGCAATTATTGCACTGCAATAGATATTGCTATGTATGTTGAGAATGCAAATTGGCATCAGCTAGATTGCAGGTGTTGATAGTAAAGTATGGTACTTTGATAGGCAGCTGATTGGCAGTTTTGGGCAAATGCAGCCAGCCCTTTACAACACTGGCCTCTTTAATGAATGTATCTTTTGTCTTTAGCTAGGAAAAACAGCCTGTCATGATTATTTATTTCTTGCATGGAAACAAAAACGTGGACCTGGGTGTCATGCCAAAAGAACATTCATGGAAAACTTTAGTAAACATACCACCCTATTCGATGCAGGTGGTCATGGCTCATCTGAAAACTAGACTCACAACAAATTTGGGTAGTTATGATTTTAAAACACCTGGAGGATGCCAATTTAAGAAAGGTTGGTTTCTCTTGACTGGTGCTTAAAAGTTTAAAGCAGGACTGGCTCTATTCAAGGTATTAGAAACAAGTCCTCAGTTGGCAGTCTCTACTTATCAGTTGGTTTATGTTCAAGAAAGTTGGTTTTTACTTTTATATCCCTGTTTTTTCCCCCTACAGAATTGCATGCAATATACTCAAACTCCTACAAAGTTTTATCCTAATCATAACCTTATGAAAAATGGTTATGAAGTTCTACAAAGGTGAGGCATAAATATTGATATTGGATAACCTCCTGAGCTTTTAGTCTAAACGGTATTGTCCTTAGTTCTGGTCCAACCACTATTTTGGAATTCATCTGTGTCCTTTACATGATGATGCAACCTAATTACTGTTTGGGATGAGCAAAGTTTCTCCATCCCATCATCTTACAGAGTGGAATTTTTGTGGCGTGGCTTTACATACGGTATACGCTGTTTAATCCCAACATTTGGGCGTATATTGGTAAACTGTACGGAAAAGAACATGCAAGAAACATACAGCTGTAAACTAAAATCTCCAGAAAGAGCACATGTGCAGTTGTCTTAACTACAGTATAATCACTATCCTTAGAACAAGTTAACAAGCTCATTTTAGATCTCTCTGCTTAATGACACATTAGGTTAACTGTGCCAATAAATGCATTGAGGAATAGGAATTTAGGTGTTTGGCAAGGTACAATTGCTATGTCAACCAAAAATCATGCATCTCCTTGGCTGTCTGTGCTTGAATGATGACCGAACTAATTAGATTTAATCAGAACCAATCAATACCAAGATCCTAAATTGCAGTCACTGCTCATCTTGTCAAATTGAATGATTGTCATGAATAGGAACAAAAGGCTAGTTTAGCTTACTTACATAATTTTAATTCATTGTACTATAGACTCTATATATATATATATATATATATATATATATATATATATATATATATATATATATATATATATATATATATATATATATATATATATATATATATATATCGAGTGCGTTTGTGTGTGTGTGTATCTCTGTGTGTGTGTGTGTGTCTGTCTGTCTGTATCTATCTATCTATCTATCTATCTATCTATCTATCTATCTATCTATCTATCTATCTATCGTTGCACCTATAATTTTATAGGTTATTTCCCCCGTCTTCCTTTCTAGCTAGTTTTAACCTTTTAATTATAATTTTTAATATTAAATAGAGTGCAGTGCTATGCTATTTTACTTAGACTTTAGACTGTTATTCCTCTAAGGTTGTTTCAGCATATAACTTTGCTTCAAGCTGCTGGATGTCTAAAATAAAACCTTCCCAGCTGGGGAAATGTAAGTACTCTGGAATGTGACCTGAGCAGATGCCTTTACTCCTATCTGCACCATCCACCCAATTTGTTAAATTGCTTGAATGTAGTGCCTCGCTCGACTTCATTTAGGATAATTTTATAAGGGAGGGAGATGCCCATGGGAAAAAAAGAAAAGAAAAGGTTGGTAGAGTTCCTGAATCAGGGAGTTACCTGGAATGCAGTGGGTTGACAATTCATAACAAATGGGAGGTAGAAGTGGGACAACTAAGCATGACAAGTATTTCTGTGTGTAGAAAAAGTGGCAAGGAAGCTTTGGTGGCATGATGTTAAGACCCTGTTGAAATCTACCAGTGTAATTAAAATATATATTTTAAAGAGCAATTATGGAAATTTGCAAGGAAACGTAGTTTTTTCCCCCTGCTTTTCATGGTTTCAATTGTATGTCACCCTTGAGCTGCTACTTGCTCTGTATGTCAGATACAGATTAACAGAGTTGGAAGGGACCTTGTAGGTCATCTAGTCCAGTGGTCCCCAACCCCCGGTCCGCGGACCGGTGCCGGGCCGTGGAGTACCTGGCACCGGGCCGCGCAGCGGCCGGGGGCCATGCAACGGCCGACTCTTCACTCATGCAGCGCCGTCGCCGGAGGGGGGGAGCTGCGCGGAAGCACAGGAGCAAGTGAGGTGAGGAGGAAGAATTCCCCGCTACTACACCACCTCCGCCCCCTCCCCGAGTCAGCCGTCCCCTCAGTGAACGCCTCCGCCTCTTTCTCCTTTCTCGCCTCAGTCGGCTCGCCTGGAAGCGAGGCGAGGAGGGGGCGGACCATGCGCTGGAAGCGGAGCCCTTGGAGGCCGCTCTCTTCTTTTTCCCGCCCGGCCTTGGCTTGTGAGAAGGAACGGCGGGAGAGGTAGAGAGAGAGAGAACGTTGGGCAGCCGAGGGCGGGGGGGGGGGTCTTTTGAGGGGAGATGGGGGGTGCGCGATTTTGGCGCCAGATTCAGGCCGCCGCTGCTGCTATTGCAGCGCACGGTGGAAAAGCGGCGGTCTTGCCCACCCCTTCCCTGCCTCCCGCCCGCTCCAGTTGCCGCAGCCAGGGGTGGGGGCTCGGTGCCTGAAGTCTCTTGCCTCTCTTCCAAAATTTCGCCAACGGGCATCGGTGAAGCACGCTCTTTCTCTTCCTCACAAAACACATTTCCTTTCCTCCCACGCGTAGCTATTGGTGATATGGACTCTTGGAGGCTGCGCTCCCGGGTCGCGTTTCCTTTTTGCAGCCCACGAGAATGCCTGGTTCTGAGCCTCAAAAAACGAGAGTTCTCTTAAGGCTGCAAAAAAGGAATATACTTTGGTCCTTGAAGCGCTTTTCCTGTTATTTGGACATTATATATATACGTACGTACATACGTACAGTATGTATATATGCATGTATGTATGTATGTATGTATGTATGTATGTATGTATGTATGTATATATATATATATATATATATATATATATATATATATATATATATATATATATATGTCTGTAGTCCATAATATATATATGTACGTACATACGTACAGTATGTATATATGCATGTATGTATGTATGTATGTGTGTGTATATATATATATATATATATATATATATATATATATATATATATATATATATATATATATATATATATGTCTATAGTCCATAATATAGTGATGATTTAAAAAAAAATTAGTTGAGCACATGGAATCTTTTTTCTTTTAGTATATTTTGGAGGTGGGGGCCCACTTTGTTATTTAAGATAGTATCTCCTTTTATATATGGTAGTGAAGATACCTAATACTCCCACCCCCTATTTCCCCCACGACAACCTTGTGAGGTGGGGGGGCTTAGATAGAGTGAATGGGCTTAATACTGTATTCTTTTTACATTGCTATCCTCTGGCTTATTTAATTTTGCCCTTGCTCTTTTTATCTTTGACCTTGATTAATTCAGCTGTTTATTCCTTAAAATCTACATACAAAATGGAAGGTGGGATATGATTCAGGTGTTGAATTGGGAAGGTGGATTTAAAAATTATGTTTGTATTCCCCCATTTTTGCCCCCCCTACCCCTGCGCGCGCTCAGCGGGCCACGGTAAAATTATCAAAGGCTGACTGGTCCGCGGCGATAAAAAGGTTGGGGACCACTGATCTAGTCCAGTGTTTTTCAACCTTTTTTGTGCAAAGGCACACTTTTTTCATGAAAAAAATCACGAGGCACACCACCATTAGAAAATGTTAAAAAAATTTAACTCTGTGCCTATATTGACTATATATAAACTGTTTTTCCCACGGCACACCTTACACTATGTCACGGCACACTAGTGTGCCGCGGCACAGTGGTTGAAAAACACTGATCTAGTCCAACTCAGAGATGGGTTTCCAACTTTTTACTACTGGTTCAAGTATGTGCAGAAGCGTCCAGGAAGGTGGGTGGAGCCTCCCACTGCCTCCCAATCTGGCCCGAACTAACAGCAACTCACCTCTGGTGCAACCCCTCACCCAAGCATATCCTACACTATTTCTGACAGATGGCAGTCCAGTCCCTTCTTGAAAGGTTCCAGGGATGAAGCTCCCACAACTTCTGAAGGCAAGTTGTTCCAATGTTTGATTGCTCTCACTGTCAGAAAATTTCTCCTTATTTCTAGGTTGAATCTCTCCTTGATTTCCATCCATTATTCCTTGTCTGGCCTTCAGGTATTTTGGAAAATAGCTTGACCCCCCCCTCTCTGTAGCAGTCAAATATTGGAACACTGTGATCATGTCTCCCCAGTCCTTCTCTTCACTAGACTAGCCATGCCCAGTTTCTGCAACTGTTCGTCGTTTTAGACTCCAGTCCCCTAATCATCTTCGTTGCTCTTCTCTGCACTCCTTCTAGAGTCTCAATATGTATTTTTATAGTATGGTGACCTCTATACTCCATATCCTCCCTGAAATTGCAAGTAGCAACTTCAGATATGAGATTTTTTTTTTGCCAAAAACATAAGTACAAGGGAAAAAATAATTACTATGTCCTGCAGTGCCTTCAGTTTTATGATGATTATTTGAGAAAGAGCACGAATGGCACTTACCAATTTAGCATTTACTTTAGCTATGGATGGAGGAATCGTAATGGAACCAATGTGGACAATGTCATAAGAATGGAGAAAACTAGCATCCAGTCACTCCAGAAGCCTGATTTATTCATTCAGTGTATGGCATATGTAGTGGTCATGCAATAACTGATATACAAATGTAATTTAAATAATTAAATTAATTTAAATTTGCATCAGCAAATGTATATAAATATACATATATCATACATAAATGGAAGCTAACTGGTGTGCCTGCAATTAAATCAGGGGTGTCAAACTCAAGGCTTGTAGGCCAGAAATGCATGTGCGGAAGGTCACACATTATATTGGGGTTGGTGTGCGGAGTCTCCCACAGCTGCTGCTACTGCTTCGCCCAAAACGGAGAGAACCGACTGAATACCACATCTGCCATGGGCTGAATCTGGCCCATGGGGCCACCTTGGAAACAATGAAGGACCACCTGTGGTGCTTCTGCCAGCGAAAACAGAGCTCCATTTTTGCTGGCAGAAGATTGCAGGAGGCTGTCATGGCCTAACCTGATTTTATTCAAGTGGCTCCATATTTTTTGAGCCAATTGCATTCCTGGAAGTGGTTTTGTTGGATGTGTGTGATCCAAGAACAGTGTGAATCTATCTTAATTGCCATTTTTTCATCTATATTGTAGGACTGTGGTATGTTATTCCAAACTGGTTCCAAATCTTCATCTAGATTTAAGCCTGGTGAGAGGTAGAGAGTCTAATATTTTATCTACAGGTAGTTGTTGAACTATAGCACTTTATTTAGTGACCAAAGTTACAATGACATCAAAAAAGAGGACTTATAACTGTTTTTCAATTTACTGCCATTATAGCATCTTCATGGTTACATGATCGAAATTCGAATACTTGACCACTGACTCATATTTATGACAGTTGCAGTGTCCCAGGGTCATATGATCACCTTTGGCAACCCATCCGATAAACAAAACCAATGGAAAAACCAGAGTTACTTAGTAAATGTAAAGGTTCCCCTCGCACATGTATGCTATTCGTTCCCAACTCTAGGTGGCGGTGCTCATCTCCATTTCAAAACTGAAGAGCCAGTGCTGTCTGAAGACATCTCTGTGGTCATGTGGCTGGCATGACTCAATGCCAAAGGAGCAAGGAAAGGTATTACCTTTCCACCAAAGGTGGTTCCTATTTTTCTACTTGCATTTTTACATGCTTTTGAACCGCTAAGTTTGCAGAAGCTGGGACAAGTAATGGAAGCTCACTCCGTTACGTGGCACTAGGGATCCGAACCACCGAACTACCTGATTGACAAGCTCAGTGTCTTAGCCACTGAGCCATCGCGCCCCTCTAGATTCACTTAACAACTGTGTTATTAACTTTGCAACTGCAGTGATTAACTTGACAATTGTGGCAAGAAAGATAGTAAAATGGGGCAACACTCAGCAATAGAAATTTTGCATTCAATTGCAATCGTAAATCGAGGATTACCTATATTGGAGGATCTCTAAGAGTTGATGGCATGTTTAGCTTGTTCCACTCTTGAATTGTCTGTGGTCATTGACTGAGATCAGAAAATACAATATTAGAAAGAACATAAAGCTATGAGAGCCGACTTATAAGAGAAGGCTGAGCATTCTCTACCAGCTATTACCACCTGTTCTGTGGGAAGAATTCTTGGCATTTCTTTGTTTTCAAAATATTTATTGCATTGCTGTTTGCAACTGTTTATAGTTCTTTGAATGCTGTTTTGAGAAGACTCTTGAAAAGAAATATATCAATAGTTGTTAAGTAAAAATAAAACGTCTGGAATTCTGGCAGCTAGTATACAAATTCCACTCAGAAGCAGCATGGTTCTGAAACCAGAATTCTTTTTATTGGGGCTTGAGGCAATGAATTAGAAAAGATTTATGACAGATTGATTATGTACATGATAATTCCAGCAAGATTGCTGTATGCAGAATGATGGAAGAATGCTGCAATTCCCATACTGAAGGAATAGACAGAAAATGGAATAACAAAACTGACCTGTTTGGTCAGTGGAAAAGACAAAAAACTTTCCTGAAAGACTGGAAATCTTACATGATGTTTAGCTGAAAAAAATGAAAATGACATGATGATCTATGGATTTAAAGATTAGAAAAGACATGGATTAACTGAAGGGCTGAAGGAATTTACATTAAATATAAGAAGAGGGATAATATGATTATAATTATTTGTTGAAAGGACAATCAGAAGTTTCCTTCCTTCCTCTCTCCCTCCCTCTTATTCCGTGAAAAAAAAAACCTGAATAAATAAAAATAATAACAAAAAGGAGATGCATGGCTTTCTAATGGTTGTGGAATCACACCTTTTCACACGTTCGCTGAACCTGACATACTTAACTTGCTAGCAGGACCACCAAATCCTAAACTAATCATATGGGTTGAGTTCATATCACACACAAATTTATTCTTGCAGTTGTGTGAACGTAGCTTTGGGGAGAAGGACCCCAAGCCATATAGGGGGCAGTAGGATTTTGAAAAGAATGGATTGACAGGGGGAAATGTGTGAATGTGAACAACAGTGTATCCATCCAAGCAGCTGGATTTTTTTCAATCATCCCTGAATATGCAAGCATCTCTCCTGGTGCACTCTGTGGATTTCGCTACATTGAGGTATTTCTGGCATTTATGCCTCTTACCCCACCGTTCAAGTACCAATTTCTGGAAAGCTCAGGCTTCTGCCCAGTGTGATTAAACTGCTGTGTTTCTCCTCTGAACCCTGGAAGAAAAGTAGCAGCCATCTCATTTTCCCTTAAATTGAGAATTAGGTCTATGGAAGAGCCCTGGGCTTTGAAAAAAATAGTGCCAATTGTAGCCAATTATTTTTCCCCAAGAGGTTACAACGAGTTAATCTGAAGTCCACAGCAACCCAGGGGGCCCCCCTTTCAAGTATCCCTAGGGAGAGAGAGGTAAACTTTAGCTTGATTTCTCCAGCAGTAATTTAAGCTACTCCGAGTCCTGCGAAAGTTGAATTCACCCAGCAGCCGCTCCAGAAGGGGGACCACTAACACCAACGTACCCTTAAATTCCTCTTGAGGCAGTTGCATGCATCTGAGATCAGACTCAATTAAAACTTGATCGACAGTTCTGCGTTAACTCACTTCGTTCCTCTGTCACTCCATACCATCTTAGCATTTATTTATTTTTTGCTTGGCAAGGAAACTAGTAATGGAGTTTGTGCCCTCTCTCTCTCTCTCTCTCTCCTT
This sequence comes from Thamnophis elegans, assembly GCF_009769535.1. NCBI lineage: Eukaryota > Metazoa > Chordata > Lepidosauria > Squamata > Natricidae > Thamnophis > Thamnophis elegans. Next base: position 18,002,784 of record NC_045558.1, on the reverse strand, counting down.
TGCATTTCTAAGACATTATGAAAATCAGCTGGAATAGAATGCATTCATTACCATTAACAGCAGGTTTTAAAATGACCCCAAGAAAACTCCCAGGCCTGACCGTAATTCTAGCAACCAAACCAGCCCAGATAGAGCAGAGATAGAAAAACAAGCAAGAACAGCTTGGACTAATGTACTACTAATGAGTTTTAATTGTTAGGGAAAAATCTTAGATAATCTTTAAAATGAACCAGCATGTTAGGCCACTGTTACAGTAGGGATACTGAGACAGAGAGTCCAGGCAGTGTTTTTAATATGTTTATCTGTCATGTTTAACTTGGTTAATATTAATTTTAAAATGTTGATTCAATGCATGGTTCAATGCATTGTGGGAACCCATAAAATAAAGAAATTCAGAAAGTTTATAGAAGAGGAGAAGGAGATGCAACCTTGCGTAGCAGCTGTAGTAGCTAGATTCTTCTGGACAACAAAAACATTAGGAAAAAATGATAATTTAATGAGAAATAGCAATCCAAGTATTTCATTTAATCCACATGTTCCAATATTTGAGAAGAGCGGATCAACCTATTTTCCAAACCTCCAGGAGGCAAGACAAGAAACAATGGATGGTAATTAATCAAGGAGAGAAGCAACCTAGAATTAAGGAGACATTTCCTAACAATGGGAATAATTAACCACTGGAATGGCTTGCTTTCAGAAGTTGTGCATGCTCCATCACTGGAGGCTTTTAAGAAGAGACTGGACAGCCACTTGTCTTGAATGACATAGGGCTGTGATGGTGAACCTATGGCATGAGTGCCACAGGTAGCATGCACAGGTCCTTTCTGCGGGCACCCCTGCTGTCGCCCCAGCCAGCTCAATCGTGCATGTGTGCACTTCCTACCGACCAGCTGGCCTTCAGGTCTCTACCATGCATGAGTGGGGGGGGGGCAGGGCACATCCAGGGGATGTGCATGCATGGGGGTGCATGCGCGGGAATGTGCTTGCATTGCATTTTGGGGGTTTGGGTGTGTGTACCCCCCATTGTCCCGATTTGGGCCTGGACAGCCTCCTGCACCAACCTGGAAGCCAAAACAGGGTGTGGGGAGGGGCACATGCATGGGGGGTGGGTGCTTTCACATTGCATTTTGAGGGCATAAACACGCACTTTGGGCACTCAGCTCTGAAAAGATCAGCCACCACTGATATAGGGTCTCCTGCTTGATCAGGAGTGGGACTAGAAGACCTTCATGGTCCCTTCCCACTTTATTATTGTGTTCCATTCTGTCATTATACTGACATTGGCCTGCTTTACTTTTGAATCTTTAGACTAAATTCACATGGGCATTTCTTAAAATGGACATGTCATTGAGCTGTATAAAGAGAGCATCTGACTGCCTTATGTCATGCCTTACTATCAGTCAGGTTCCAAATAGACTTGTTTTGGAGGGTGTCATCAGGATATCATTCCAACAGGCTGCCAAACCCATGGCCCATAGCCAGATGTGTCATGCACTGACCATGCCCTTGCCTGGTTTAGCAAAGGGGGAAAAAAGATGTGATATGTCACATGATGCTGCCATGACAATGCAGGTTTGACACCCACCCCCCTACCTGGGCTAGTAGCTGGCCTGAGAGAGCAGTAGAGATGAAGTACTCAGCACCATGAAGGGATGCGTGCCCGAAAATCAGGACACCCTAAGCCAGTGGATTAGATAGAAAGGTCAGCTTTAAAGAACCTGTTATAGCAATGTCAAGTCTATCACATGCAGGTCGAAAGTGGCACACAATGATGTTTGGGGTGACATACCAGCATTCATCAGCACCTAACAGAACCATTCTTGAGGGTGCTTCCCAAAATCTTGCACGATTTTGGAGGCTGCAGACAGAGGCCAAGTGGTATGTTCTCAGCCATTGTTCGGCCCTCTGAAAATGAGTCTGTTTTATTTATATTTCACTTTTTGTAATTATTTTATGCTTGTTTATATGATACATAGCGATACATGTCATTGGACTGTAATTTTTGAATAAATGAACATATAAAGTATTATTTTATATATTTTTCTGAATTTTTGACATGCTGAGTTCAAAGATTCACCATCATTGGTCTAACAGATTGAGAAAAGCTGTGGGAACAGTTGACCAAAAGTTCTGATAGACTGGCATAAATTAGATAGATTAGAGATAGAGATAGATATCTAGAGATAGATAGAATATATATATATACACACACATATACATACACATACATAGACACACACAAACACACATATATATATTTATTAGAGGTAGATAAAGATATAGATAGATAGATATAGAGATAGATAGATAGATAGATTGATTGATTAGAGGAAGAGATAGAGATAGACATAGAGATAGATTAGATGAGATATAGAAGAGATAGATATAGAGATAGATAGATAGATAGATAGATAGATAGATAGATAGATAGATTGATTGATTGATTAGAGGTAGATAGATAGAGATAGAGATAATTATCTATATCTATCTATCTATCTATCTATCTATCTATCTATCATCTATCTATCTCTCTATCTCTCTATAATCTATCTCTAGATATCTATCTCTAATATATATAAAGATAGATAGATGATTATATATATATATATATATATATATATATATATATATATATATATATATATATAGAGAGAGAGAGAGAGAGAGAGAGAGAGAGAGACAGAGAGAGAGAGAGATAAATAGATATAGAGATATAGATAGATATAGCTAGATATAGAGATAGATATCTAGAGATAGCTAGATTAGAGATAGAGATAGATAGATATAGAGATAGGTAGAAGATAGAGATAGAAGATAGATAAATGGATGGATAGATTAATAGATATAGATAGATATTTGAAAGATTGCTATATGCAATAGAGAAAATAAATTGGTACATCCCAACATTGGGTGGGAAACTAATAGAGCCATTATTTTGATAAGAGTCCCCAGTTTTGTGAGTGTCAATATAGCTAGTTCTTGACTTACAACCACAATTGAGCCCAAAATGTATATTGTTAAGTAAGATATTGGTTATGTGAGTTTTGCTCTATTTTATGATTTTTCTTGCCACAGTTATTAAGTGAATCATTGAGGTTGTTAAATTAATAACCCACTTATGAAGTGAATCTATTGACTTTGCTTGTCAGAAGGTCACAAAAAGGTGATCACATGACTCTGGGATACTGCAACCATCATAAATACACACCAATTGCAATGTGTCCAAATTTGGATTTCATGACCATGGGGATGCTTTTATGATCAAAATTCAAAATTCAATTCTGTTGTAACTTTGAACAGTCACTAAATGAACTGTTGCAGGTCAAGGACTATCTATATATTTGTTGGTTACTGGCATAGCTAGTAAGTCAAACTAATGCAAGTAATCAATGGACATTACTTTAAAAAAAATAAACTGTATTCTATTGCACATACATACATAGATACCATCTTTATTATTTTTATAAATAATTTAAGCAGTGAATATACCTTTCTCCTACTAGTTCGCCCCCCTCCCTCAACTACAATTCTAGGAAGTGACTTGAGCTTGAATGACAAAGTCACACAGTTGGCTATGGCAGGACTAGAACTCCCAGTCTCCTGGTTTCTAGACTGGTAGTTTAACTGCTAGACCAAACTGTCTCTCTTTAAATGTAACAAAAGGGAATAAATTTTCAGGAATTAAAACCAGGGATGCAAATATGCATGTTTCTTAAAAGAAACAAAAGTGGGGTGGGGGGAAAGACCCACAGATGGAATCAGATCAGGAAAGTGGAAATACATGCCAGTAATCAAGACACTTAAGGCCAATTACAAACCTGAACAAAAATTAGACAATTAAACAATGAAGTTTTAACTAATGAATAGCTTGTCATCATTCCATCATCTTGGCATAAAAAGGGCATTTGAGTTTAATAGCACAAGTGACAAACAGTGTCCTTATTTTATAGAAGGAAACTGTCGCTAAGGGTTAATAAGAATTTGTGTTCAGCTGGCTATAGAGTATATAGCTAAAAACCAGGTACATTACAAGTTTTAGTCCCTTTCTTCTATTTTAATAGGCATTTGTGCTTAGATAAAACTTCCAGGAAGGACTTGCAACACAGCCACCAAACTAGTCTCTAAATGTCTTTCACTTTGTGAACTGATGATCTGTTCTTAAGACATTAAAAAAAAATGTTTGCCTACATTGCTTTTCCTGTTTGTGCTCTTCCCACAAGCATTGAGGAGGCCCGGCTATGAGAGTCAGCCTTGTGATTTTGTTGAAACAACCACACCGCTTTTGCTGTAACTTGGCAGCCTCTCCAAAAACTACAGGGAATAAGCTTTCTTCTTGCTTGGCACCAGTGATCTTTTGGATGTTCTGAAGCTGCCCTGGTTAAATGACCTCCCTAACTTTAAGGTTTTGGTAGGACGCCAGCTGCCACTTGGTTGGTGTCATATGATTTCCTATCAGTGACTTTCAGGAGTGAGTGTTATAACCTTCCCAGAGTGAATAGATCAATAAAGAGAGACATTCTCCTTTTATTGTAGGAACTGCACCCAAGCTCCCAGGGAACTAGAAGGATTTAATTATATTTTTATAATCCCTATCATGTGTTCACAATGTTCACAGTAGCCTAGGGGAAATACTTATCCACAAAGACAGGCTCATGAGCTTTGGTTATGTCATTCTCTTCAAATTCTTTCTAAATAGTTGCCTTCCCCTGACTCCAGCGTGTTTCTTGAGGAAACATCAGCTCCCCTACTCCGTGGAAGGATCAAACTGGATCGTGGTAGTCTGGCAGGAAAGAGGCATTTTCCATTAGAAAACAGGAGACATCCTCCCAGGCAAACTCACACAATCCTCAGGGTGTTGGTGACCTGTTGGTCTCTAATTGGCCCTCATATCTGGTTGCAGGACTCTGGGACCTCCAGGGCTGATTTTATTTTGGAGAGAAGAGTACTTTCCTTGGCAATCGACTTTGTTTTTGTCAGGAGAATATCAGCCTCCTGAGAGATCTTTCACAATATTCCCATGGTCAAGATTTCCATTTGCGAACAAAAAATAAAAGTAAGCAAACATATGCTCTGGATTGCTACTGCGCACTACCAGTTCCCTCAGTTTATCTAAGCGTCTTGAAATGGACTGGGGCTCTGGAATTGCTGTTCAATGTCCTCTTTATCCCTCCCTCTTTCTTTGGGCAGCTATCCACAAATCATCATGTTCATCCCTCTGTCCAGATGAGATTCTGCAGGCAAAAATAGATTCCCACAACGCCTGCTTTCTTGTCATCTCGCACATAATCCTGTGCTTGTGGGGTCTTTGGTGCCCCCTTGGTTGTATTTTCTTGCAGACATTATATTACCAAACTAGGTAAGATCATCAGTGCACTTTGGTTACCGGTTACTTTGGGTGACTACCAGCTGTTGGCAGTTCAGCCATCTCACCAGCTCAAGATTGACTCAGTCTTCCATCCTTCCAAGATCAATAAAATGAAGAACCAGATTGTTGAGGCCAATATGCTGACTCTAAATTGCTTAGAGAGAGCTGTAAATTTGTGAAGCGATATATGTCTAAGTGCTAATGCTATCTGAAACAACAACAACAACCCAAGCTCGGATAGCATAAAGGATCCCACAATCCAATTTTGAACTACAAATACTCTCTTCCATCTCTCCTGTGTTTTTTGGGGGGTGGGGTAGCATTTCCCTGCCTCAGTAGTCTCAACTTGATCACAACTTTTAGAATTCTTCTTTGGTGCTGCAAGTTGTCATCTATGCATCTTTGACAATGCATTTTCTTCAACCTACTGTAGAAAAGGAACATTCTCATGCCAGGACAATCACTGGTTACCTTGTTCTGGAAGTGCAATAAAAGAAATCTATGAGGTTGATGATTTTCAGAACAACATATTTCCCTTTGGCTTGAAGATGGGAGGAGTCACCTTTTCAGGGAACTTCGTAGATGACCTTGGCATTCTGATGTGTGCTCTTAAGAAAGAAGCTCATATTGTTATGGAGATCACAAGTAGACTTTATTTCACAAATTTGTTCCTTTCTGCCATTCCCCCCATCCACTGAAGCATGGGGCAATCATCCATTTTTTGCCCATAAATGATATAAGGTTGGCTTCTCAGAAAAGGTCCTATTGGCCTTAGTGAAATTCAAAAAAAGTACAATTAACTCTCTGGACAACTTACATATAAATCCCTCCAATACTGGTAGTCCTTGGATTATGAGCATTTATATAATGACTATTTGAAATAATGATGGTGCTGAACAAAATTATGGATGAATGGTCCTTCTACTTACAACCATTACAGCATCCCCATGATTATATGACCAGAAATTGGGTGCTTGGAAACTAGCTTATATTTATGACAGTTGTAGCATCCTAGGGTCATACGATTGCCATTTACAACTTTCCCAGCAGCTTCCAACAAGCAAAATCAATGGGAGAAGCCAGATTCACCTAACATCTGGGCATTTACTTAATGATGGTGGCAAAAAAGCTGCTAAAATTGGGTGCAAATCATTCCTTCTTTGGCCAAAGTTAGCGGAAAACTTATTTGTGTCCGCCCAGTATAATATTCTGTCTCCATGGTGGTAGTTACTCTTAATAATTGTTTTGTGCTTCCATGAGCACAACCCCCTCCCCCGATGTGCTCCTTCATAGTTGTTTGTTATGTGCCAACACTATATGTCGATAGGAAGTTGCCCTCCATAATTATCCCAGTATCAAGACTGACACCAAGAATTTCTAGTAGTAGAGCAAATAGAAGGAATTTGAAATGGGCAGTGCAAGGGGAAACTTAGTGGAAGAACTTTGAAAGGGTTCGTAGGGCTACTGATATGACAATCCCAGGTTTTATCTAAGCAAACTAAATTAATCTTGGGGACTGGAATTACCTGCTTAATTCTGGTATTTTTAATTTGTTACGAACCTATGACAAAATTTCCACCTTTTGCAGAGTAAAATAAATACTTTTTGGGGGGGCGATGGGAATTTATCTTCTGTCCACCTGGATAAATACGTTTTGGAAGATCTAGATTGCCAATGGCAAACTCTAGTTAAAGAGGTGTTCAATTGTGGGTTGGAATTCAGGCTTGGCAATCTCAGAAGTGCAGGATAGGATTGTTTGTCTTGGCCTTAGGGAAATGACATCAGGTTCTTATCATCTAACCTATTAGTTTGCTTTCACAGGTCTCAACAGAGAGACTTGGCTGTCACCACGTTTTCTCTTACTAAAGCTGTCTTAAAATCTTGGAAACACTTTGACACTGCTATGTTTATCCTCTTAGGATTTGGATATTGTGAAACAAGAGAATGTTCCTAGGAGGCTGGGTGGCTTAGCATGCCAATAAAGTGGGCAAAGCTTTCTATTGATTAACGTGGGCTTTCTTGTCCCTATTATAAATGCCTAACCATGGATGGCCATGTTCTCCTGAGAACCAGAAGTCAACAGAATATTTTCCTCTAAAACTGAAATATGTGATGGAAACCTCACCATACTTCAGATGATACTGTTTGAAATTGGGCAAGCCCTGGATTCTTTCCTAACCTTCTCACAAATATAATTCTGAATCCCTCATTTTTGCTGTAGGGATCCTTAATCTGGTGGCGGCTATTATAGCAATTATTGATAATAAGTACAGTAATCTGGGATATTCAGCTTTCAGGAGATCCTTATATTCAATAAAAGCATTGGATATCATCAGTGGTGAAATTCAAATTTGTTTACTATCGGTTCTGTGCATGTAGCTTGGTGGGCATGATGTCACTTGGTTGAGGTGGCTTGGTGGGCATGGCAGAGGAAGGATACTGCAAAATCTCCATTCCCTCTCCACTCCAGGGAAAGGATACTGCAAAATCTCCATTCCCTCCCCACTCCAGGGAAAGGATACTGCAAAATCTCCATTCCCTCTCCACTCCAGGGAAAGGATACTGCAAAATCTCCATTCCCACCCACTCTGGGGCCAGCCAGAGGTGGCATTTGCTGGTTCTCCGAACTTCTCAAAATTTCTGCTACCGGTTCTCCAGAAACTGTCAGAACCTGCTGGATTTCACCCCTGGATATCATGGGAGCTGCATTTTCTAGAATTTCTTATACTGGGATACTGCCATGAACTTTCTTAGCAGAATAGAACTGGTGTTTCCAGGGTTCCTTAGACCAGGGGTCAGCAAAGTGTGGCTCTTTCCTCCCTCTGCTGCGGCTCCGACACTGGTCTGCACCACAATTTTGAGTGGAGCTTCCAGTGAGGGGGGAGGGGGAGGAGAAGCACAGTGCGCCAGGAGAAGACTCTATGGCAAGGGGAGGGTTTTCCAGTTGTCTCCACAATTGATAGGTCTTTCGGTTATGACGGGTAGAGGAAAAAGTACACCGTGCTAGGAGGAGACTATGGTGGGGGAACTGAACTTCCGGTCAGCTGCAGAACTGAACAGGAGGCTTCCGGTTAGGGCCTTTGTGGCTCCCGGTGTTTTCTTTTCTATGGGAAACAGGTCCAAATGGCTTTTTGAGTGTTTTAGTTTGCCGACCCCTGCCTTAGACCATTGCTAAATATTCAAGAACTCTGGAAATCTATATATTTCAGAATTCCTTTCTCACTTACAAATATTTAAACATTTGGTTCATTTTCTAAGGTGGGAAAAGTTAGTACTGTAAGAGATAAATACCTACAGGTAGTCCTTGACTGGAAACAGTTCATTTAGTGACTGTCCAAAATTACAGTGGCATTGAAAAAAAGAGACTTATGACCATTTTTAACACTTATGTCCATTGTACCATCCCCATGGTCATGTGATCAAAATTCAGATGCTGGGCAACTGACTCATATTTATGATGGTTGCAGTGTCCTGGGGTCATGTGATCCCCTTTTGATAAGCAAAGTCAATGGGGAATAGAGATTCATTTAACAACCAGATTCCTAACTTAACAACTGCAATGATTCATTTAACCACTGTGGCAAGAAAATCATTAAATGGGGCAAAACTCACTTAACAAGCAACATAGTTTTGAGCTCAATTGGGGTTGTAAGTCAAGGACTAGTGTACTTGGTTTTTTAAAGAGTCTTAACTCTGGTTTTTTTTTTGCCTCCAATTTAAGATAGCTCTGAGAGTTGTGTCAATCTTCCCTCGCTCACAGTTTCTCCAAGTTCTACGTTTGCAAGTATTTATTGCCTCACGCATCTGTTCTGATTTCCAAAAAAGCTGTAGGAATGAAACAAATCCCTTTTGTCAAGAGCTACTTCCAAGGGCAGAGTCTTGGAATGGCAAGCTAATAACTGGCTGATTTAAGCAGAAATAAATTTTGGGCTTTATTAATATGAGAGTGAAAGCTAGCAGCAAAAATGAGGTGGAGGCATCGTTGACACCATCCATGGAACAAATATGTAAGCAAGCGAAGCAAACTATCCGTAAACATCAACATATCCCAAAATTGGTATGAAATGCAGGTTTATGTCCTGAACCTGTATTCCAGCTTCTCCTTAGTTGACCTTTATAAAATGAATCTAATTTGAATGGCATGAATTGGAGGGGGTAGGGAGTTTGGAACAGGTTAAAACTAGGAAAAAAATGGCAATAGACTGATGATGTGTTGCTTGAGTTGCAACCAGGTTTTGGGAAGGAAAACCTACTGCTAGTCTTGGAAATTTTGATTCAGAAAAGAGGCTAGACGATCAAAGAGCTTAAATTGTCTCTCCTCTAAGAAAAGGTTGTTAAATTTCAGCATTTTTAGCTGAGAAAAAAATAGATTAAAGCAGGGCATGACAAAGGTATATAAAATTGAGTTTGGTGCAGAGAAAGCAGGCAAGGATATGTTTTTTCTGTTCTCATAATACTACTAGACAGTACGGTCATCCAACAAAGGAAGGAAACCCCCCTTTCACCCAAGATATAATATAGAATTTGGTTCCTCCAGCTTGAATTATTTTAAAAGGAGATTAGATAAATTCACAGAGAAGAACCCTGCTGGTTGTGATGGCTGTATTTTATCTCCAGTATCCCAGAGCAGTTGTGTTTATTGCTTTCAGTTGCTGAGAAACAAGAGTGGGATGATGTTATTAGGAGGTTCATATAGTATTTCTGGCTTTGGAGAAGCATCTGCTTGGCCTCTGAGGAGGAAGAATGCTGGACCAGATAGACTTTGGCAGAGTAGATCTTCTAAGTGAGGACCTGAACTGCATTTGCTCTCCCAAACCTTTCCTTGAACGTTCCCCTTTCACCTTTCTTTTCCAGTAACTCTTTTAAGTTGGTTGATGACTATTTTCAGCATCCCAAATACATCAAGGTTTTAAGCTCTGTCAACCCTGAAGCTGACCTGACCGAAGCCGTTTTGAAGCTTCAGTGCTGCTATTCGCATTACTTTAGTTTTATTGAATTTTGATTTGAGGGAGGTACTTCTACACTAAGGAAATAAATACATAGTGGTCCTTGACTTATGATCACAATGGAGCCCAAAATTTCTGTTGCCAAGCTAGACGGTTAAGTGAGTCCCCCCCCCCCCCGATTTTACAACTTTTCTTTCCACGGTGGTTAAATGAATTACTGCAGTTGTTATGTTATTAATGTGGTTGTTAAGTGAGTCTGGCTTCCCCATTGACTTTGCTTGTCAGAAGGTCACAACAGGAGATCATAGGACCCCAGGGCATAAATATGAACCAGTTGCCAAGTGTCTGAACTTTGATTCCATGACCATAGGGATGGCACAATATTTCTAAGTGTGAAAAGTGGTCATGTCACTTTTTTCAGTGCCATTGCAACTTCAAACAGTTACAATGAATGGTTGTAAGTCAGGAATTTATCTGCTGTTTGTCTGCTTTATACCAGGTCTTCCTCCTCCTTCCAGTTTGTACCCTACCATTGCGCCAAAAGTTCAGTCTGGAAAACATAAGGCTGCCTTCTCCAATTTTTACCCTAAACAACAACCTGAGAATTTTGGTCTGAGACAGACACAGTGATTGTCTAAAATGCAAAGCTTATGGCAAATTGAACTGGTTCTCCTTGATCCTTGGCTGCTTCCTTATCTACTGTCTCAGTCTACTTCCCTTGAACTGGGTTGGAAAGCAGCTGCCTATTGTCTCTTGGATCCCTTTTCTTTCATTGACTCTTTTAAGTAGAATATGAGGGGGTGAACGGAAGACATCCTGCACGCCAACAGTTATTTTCTTTTAAAAGTTTTGGTCCCTCTCAGTAGTTTTGGTGTTATCCTTCTGCTATGTGATGTATGCTATTTCACCCCTGTCTTTTAGCTCACCCCAGAAGGAAGAGTTGCAGAAGGAACTCTGAGGAAATAAAGTTAAACTATGCCTCAAGTAATAATGAAATACTGGAGAAGAGAGGATAGCAATAGCACTTAGACTTATATACCACTTCGAAGTGCTTTTACAGCCCTCTCTAAGCAGTGTACAGTCAGCTTATTGCCCCCAACAATCTGGGACCTCATTTTACCCACCTTGGAAGGATGGAAGACTGAGTCAACCTTGAGCCTGGTGAAATTTGAACTGCTGAACTGCAGTTAGCAGTCAGCTGAAGTAGCCTGCAGTGCTGCACTCTAACCACTGCACCACCTCAGCTCTTCTAGGTAGGTGGAGGGAAAATGGAATCCCAGGTCTTCTAATTTCTGCTTCAACTCTGCCTTCATGAAATACATTTACTACATATTTCCCTACAGAGTCAAGCTTGTTCTTGTCTTTTTCCCCCTGTTTTCCAGCCACGCTGGAAGCAGAGTTAACAAAACGTGTTCAGGACCTCCTTGGTGGGTTTCCCTGCAGCCATCAATTGAGAAAGTGGAGTGCATGATGAGCAAAGCACAGTCATCTTCTGCAGGGAACTCATTTTGTCTCGTGCTGCCAAGAGTGATACATTCTGAAAGCGTTTATGCTCAGCAGGGAAGGATGTGTGATGATCAGCAGGGGACACTGTGAGTAACCGCATCAGAAGAGAATATCAATTTTCCATGAATCTGAGCCAATACCGGCAGAGCTGTCCACCTTAATACAAGATCACCGCTGGTTTCTTAGACGCTGGACAGAATTTATATGCAATGATTATCTCTGCCTTTTGTGTTAGTTCTTGTATATTTTTGCATTTTGGTCAAGTAAACATGAATGGGAGAAATTAAAAGCTAAGCGCAAGAGTGGGCAGAATTTAAGCAGGCAAGGTATGTTTTTGGTTCAGTTTGATTTGCATCTCAACATCCAACAAATAGAGTTTGCCCCCACACACTGAATGAGGAGTATGTTCCAAATTGTGGACAAGGAGATAGAGCTCATTGTTACGTTAGCCTCTCTTCTACTAGATTAAAAAATAATTATTACAAAGATACTAGCACTCTGATTTAGGAATTTTTTGTTGTTGCCCCTTCTGTTAAGCAGTGAAGAACTAACACATTCTTGTAATGGAACAAAAGTTCATATTACATCTAAACATAAATAGGTGTGAAATAGTGCTAATTGATGGATATGTTGACATCTTTCCCAGAAGTATATAGATAAGCCAAATATGGCATACCAGGTTTTTTTTTAATGCTGGAGTGATAATGCAAGAGCATAATCCAGTGATTTAAAACAATGAAATAGTCTTAGCCTATAGTCTAAGATTAGGACAACTATAAACTGCAAATTTATTCCTTGTTAATCTCAATATGCTAAAAGCTGGAATTGATGCTTATTTGGGTTTTATCTTTGAGGTTTTATTTAATTCAGCTGTCACTCTCAACTCAACCTCCCAGGCTTGTTGTTGTGAGCAAAATAGGAGGAGGAAGAAATAATATTAGGTATGTTTGTTGCCCTCAGTTACTTATAAATAATAATAGCAATAGCATTTATACTTACATACTGCTTCACAGTGCTTGACCTCTCTAAGCAGTTTATAGAGTTAGCATATTGCCTCTCAGCAATCTGGGTCCTCATTTTACTGATCCTGGAAGGATCTAAGGCTGAGTTGACCTGCTTGGAATCGAACAGCTGGCAGCTGGCAGTCAATAGAAGTAGCCTGCAGTACTGCATTCTAACCACCATGTGAAAACAGCTCATAAAACTCATCATAAGATGGGATAAAATCTAATAGACAGGCCAGCCAGCCAACAAATAAATCTCTTTATTTTATAATAATGCAGATGAAAGAAAAGGTAAACAGGAATGAGAAAAGTCTCAGGATGGACCGAGCGTGTGTTTTGTACCTTGTTATTAAAGAGAACGTCTATAACTTTAAAATGAAGTTTGCAGTTTTGTGTACACTTAGAAGGAACTCTTTAGGACCTGATTTCATCTCTGCTTTTGACTCTGGATTGCTCCATCGCTCTTCACCTCTTCTTTGCTACTGGAACATTTTGTTACTTTGATTTTTGTTAGTGAATGCCATTTTCAAGCATTCTGTCCCATTGTTTCCCCTTTTTCTCCTCTCCCACCTTTCTCACAATTTTCTAAGGCCTAATGATGAAACAGCTTCCAGTATATACACATTTTAAACAGTCCTCTCCCCTCAACCCCCCCACCCTGTGAACAGTAGACTGGATTTCCCCCCTTTTCTTTCTTTCTTGAAGTCTTTGCTTTTAGCCAGGCCTAGGGCTTCAGAGTCCTGTAATTGTGTCTCAGTACTTGCCTGTATGTAGGGAACCGCTAAAGAGCATGCAATTAGTAGCCCCTTTTTTGAATAGAGCAGTTAATCAGCAGACAATCAGCAGACAAAGGAGAAAGCTTAGGACCTGTTAGACTGAAAGGAAGGGTTACTATTGTCATTGCTGCAAGAAATGCCCTGCTGATATGCTTTCTTACAAGATTGTTGAGTAGAAGTATGTACATCCCTTGCGAAGAGCCTCTGGTTGACCCTCCTATTTGGAACAAGGGAGAGGTGGAACTTCTCAAATCTAAGCATGAATGTTTCTTGGGTTCAAGTAAACTGTAATTCCTATTTTTTTTTAAAAAAAATTCCTCTGTGCCACTCTTGAAATAGTTGCTCTGAAATACTTAAAATAAAACTGCGGTGAAATAACCTTGGCAAAAAGGGATGACTCAGTGCATCTCTTTTGGATGACCTTGCTGTCATTGGGAAATGGAAAATGAATGGAAGAGACCCGATATAGTTTTTTCTATTGGCTTTTGTGTTGAGCTGTCACTCAATCATAGGCTGGGAGTTTGTCTTGGAAAATGCAGTCTTGTTTCTTTTGAATGACTGTGCTTTTTTAACATATGTAAATGTATGCAAATAATCATAAGGGTTTCCTCCCTCTTTTTTCTTAAAAAAAGCGCAGCTCTCATGGCAACCAGTAGCTCTTATGTGTATTTTCTTTTGTAAGCTATGCCCAGCTTTATGAAGTGACCTTGCATTTAAAAGGCAGGGTGTTACTTCGTTACTATAGGTTGCTTTCGATGGGTGAAGTTTCCATTCATTCTCAGAGAAATATATGAAGCAAAGTGAGAAATGAACCGAATGATCATGAAACACTCAAATTTTCTGGTCTTATTTCCTACCAGTTTGCACTCAGTTTGATAAAATAGAACTTGGTTTCCTTAAGGAATTCTTTTCCTTTTAAATATAATGTTGGAGAAATTTGGAATGTGGTGGTCCTTTCAGTCACTTCAGATCTGTGGGTCAAGAATTACAGTGCTGATAAAAACCACTAAAAGTATTTGCAATTCTACAGTGACTGTGACTTACCATAGGATCTGAGCTTCTTCTAAATCCTATTATAGCTAAGGAGATTCTAGTTAATCAAAACAACACATAAGACAGAGTTAGCCCAACTTACTTAAACATGTTGTGGGGAAAAAAGAAGTGTGATGTTCATTACTTTAAGCTCCTTAAAGAAAGACAAGATTTAGATTTTTAGATTTTAGATTTTATTAATATTTGTAGGCCGCCCTTTTCCCTGAGGGGACTCAGGCGGCTCACATAAAATCGGGGAAAGGGAATACAGACATTAAGATGAGACATATAATAAATAGTAAACAACATACATTCATCATTCGGGAGGGGAACTATCCTTGTCCCCAGGCCTGACGGCGAGCCAGTTCTTCAAGGCTGTGCGGAAGGCCTGGACGGTGGCGAGGGTGAGAATCTCTACGGGAGCTCGTTCCAAGGGTCGGGGCTACTACTGAGAAGGCCCTCCTCCTTGTAGTTGCCAGCCGACACTGGCTGGCCGATGGTATACGGAGGAGGCCTAATCTATGTGATCTTATTGGTCGCAGGGATGTAATTGGCAGAAGGCGGTCTCTCAAGTATCCAGATCCACTGCCATGTAGGGCTTTATGGGTGACTAGCACCTTGAAGCGCATCTAAGCGCATTAGATTATAAATCTAACCCATGATTGAAGAAAAAAAATGTCCTGTGTCATGTTTTATTGGCTGAGCCAACATTGATTCTTTTTTGCTGCAAAAAAAATGTGAATTTCAGGTTTAGCAAATCTGTTGGCATCACCATTCGCAGAAATGACTTTCAACAAATATTTCTTGATTTTGAGGTATTTTGTCCCCACTGCTTTACAGTGCTGCTTCTGCTCACTTGTAATATATATATATCCTACATGGACTGATGCTTGAGATCATACCATGAAATTTAAGTGGGTTGTAGTAAAACTTCTGATACGGTCATTCCAAAATTTGCTTCAGCCCTTCTGTGGTACAGTTACTGCATGTTTAGTATTATTGTGCTTAGTGGGCCATTTTGATTTAAGTTTGCAGCTTATAACTAGATAGTCTGATGTCTTTTTAAAAAGTCTTTGGTAGTCAAGTATGCATTGTTTTATCAATGACTGTTAATAACTAATGAGTCATGATAATCCCATAGTCCTCTATCATACCATAATTGGCATGAACTTTTTTTTTAATGTAGTGCTTATTTCTTCAAATATAATGTTCTCATTAACATCAGAAATGTCCACTTTTATCGCATGGTCCATAAACATAATTCCAGAAATCTGCTGGACCATCTATATCCGTGATGGTGAATCTATGGCATGTGTGCCACAGTGGCATGCAGAGCCCTCTCTGTGGGCACACCAGTTGTTGCCCAGCCCAGCTCCACCGCACATGCCCGTGTGCCTCCTGCCGGCCAGCGGGTCTTTGGAGCTCTGCTGCGCATCCATGGAAGCGGGGCACAAACAGGGGATATGTGCGGCATGCATGGGGAGTGGGGTGCATGTGCAGGAGGTGTAGTATCCCCTGGTCCCATTTTGGCTTCCAGGTTGCTGCAGGCCTTCCAGGCCCAAAATGGAGCATAGTGGGGGGCCTTGCACAGCACCCCCTAATGCCCCATTTTGGGCCTGGAAGGCCTCCTGCACCAACCTGTCAAAATGGGGACTGGGGCACTGCAAGGGCCTCTCCAGTGTCCCATTTTGGGCCTGGAAAGCCTCTTGCACCAACCTGAAAGCCAAAAATGGGTGAGGGGGCAGGGCACATGCACAGGGGATGGGACACATGCATGGGATCACATGTGCATGCTTTGGCCACACACAGGGTTACTTGCATACGCAGGGGGAGGGGCACACTGGGGGTGGGGTCACACACACATTGCATTATAAATTGCACACATGCACACACGCTTTTGGCACATACAAAAATGTTAGCCAAGGAGGAGGAGCCAATGTCATGACGATATGGTTGTGCAGTCTCAATGCTCTGAGACCAGAGCCAACACCTTTGCCACTGGGTGGTCCAAACGGACTTAAACTGTCCTGAAGAGACAGTGAACAAGAAGAATTTCTTGCTGATCTCAGGGATACCGCAAAATCCCTGAAAAAAGCAAGAGAAGTTCTTCCAAGCCAGCGACAAAAAATCTGGCCAAGGCTGACAAAGTCAGGGCAGCTCCAAAATGGAAGAATACAAAAAGAGAAAGTGTTTCCAGCTGGTGAGCAATTTTTATTGTTTTAAAAAAGAGAGTGCCTATAAAAACTCAAAAATCAATTTAAATTGAAGAATAGAAGAATCAAGCAGAGGAATTAAATTGGAATGGTATTGGACAGTGGTTATCTTACTTTTTAAATGTTATTTTCACTGATCGAATCTATGCAAACCTTTTGAAACGGATAGATTAAGTTTTCTTCTTCTACCTTCCCTTTGTGACCCTCTGTAATTTACAGACTAAAGTTTTCCTCTTTTATTGCTGTGGGAATTTTTCTAATTCATTTAAAGATTGGACCTCTTTTTCTAATTTGAAATACAAAAAAAGATACAAAAAGAAACTCTTTAACAGTGTCTCGCTCCGGAGGCTGGGAGGTTTTGTTGATCGGAGTTTTGTTTATTCAAAATGGAACATTTTTTTTTTCACGGATTGCTTTGACTGGACACCACAAGGTTTACTGTTTGGCTACAGACTGATAAGAGCACACAGATGTCCCTTGAAGTATATTTTCAACCAGACACAGCAAATAATGTTCTTGTGAATCTATGCTTTAATTTTATTAATCTTCCAAGCTAGAGCAGCTGTGTTTGTTAAAATGACACAACATCAAAAATGGAGTCTTAACTTTGCAAAATATATTTTCAGAAATACAAAAATTATCAAATATAGTAGAGAAAAACCTGGAATACCTAGAGCACATAGCAGGAAATATGAAAAATTGAAAAGTTCATCAACTGCAAAATGGAGTGATTGAAACTCAAAAAACGAAGTGGAAAATGAATATAAAGAGACTAACCTGCTGATATCTATGGTAATTGGTTTGTTCCTGAAATAGAAAGAATGGAATACAGAAAGAGGAATTAAATGGAGAGGAAATCTATTCCAAAGGTCAAGATATAGAAGAAGATAAAATTAAAGAATCTATGGACTTAAAGAAAGAAATTCCACTAGCAAAAGTATTGATAACACAATACTTACAATCAAAGACATCTGAAAAAGGAAACAGAAGAGGGCATCAAGATTATATGAGAATCTTATAAGCAAGGTTGCTAAGAAAAATCCACACAAAGTTGATCAAGAAGATGACTAGAGGATTGGTACCACAATGGCAAACTATATGAGATTTTTTGTTATTGGAAAGATACAGGTTGATATATGGAAGAATATACTTAAAACTAGTTAACTTAGTGAAATTTAGTGATAATAGATATAGTTAATAAATATTGATAATGATAATATGTATACATATGTAGTGTTATGATAAGTCAATATTGGATATGAATTGAAAGGTACCCATGAAAGGAAGATTGGAAATCCTTTTGATTATATACAAAGGTTATACAAAATATATATATATATACAAAAAGAACTAAGTTAGATACAGTTAAGTTTTGATTATTAGGGGTGAAATGTTATGATGCAGGATATAGTTAAATAAAGGAGGGATAATGATGACACCATGTATGTATGTATGTATGTATGTATGTATATTGTAGTATGTATGTATGTGTACAATATAAGGAACCGATGAAAATTGCAAACTGTGATTTGGAAAGGAGGATTAGAAAAGTTTGTTATTAATATTTATGAATGTTTAGCTAGAATAGGACATAAGGATTCAGTGTTATTGGAGGATTTCAGAAATATAAATGACATGCCAGTACTGTGGTTATGTACTAAATCCTGAAGGACGTTTGAACAATTATAGTCAACTAAAAATGGAGGTATAAGGGTAACATGTATAAATATCTGTGTTAAAATACTTGAGCTAATATGAATTATGCTTGATGACTGTGGAAGAGATGCACGAAAGCCTTTTGTAACCAACTGATACACTTTCTACAGTATGTAAAGAAGGAAGATTTTATGTGTTGTGTTTGTTTTGAAAATAAAAAATAA